>NW_007067578.1:58668-119815 GCF_000164805.1 Carlito syrichta
GGCGGTGTGCCCACGGCGGGGAGCCGGGAGGGGACCGCCTGCTGTTCGTGGGCACCCGCGGGTCGCCCCCCACTCGGCCCCCGGGCCCGACCCGGGGGCAGCGGCTGCGCGGGGGGGCGGCCGTCTACCCCGTCCCAGCGAGCCCCACCGGGCGGCGGGCCGCGAGGGGGCGGCGGATCCGCCCTGCCTTGGCGGTGGCCGCCGAGGTCAAACAGGCAGTCGGGCGGAGCCAGGAGGATTCGCCTCGTCCCGGCGCCGCGGGCTTGGCGCGGACCCCGCTGCTCGCCAGTTGGGAAGCTACTGGTGATGTGCGTCCGTGTAGACGTGGGAATTTGGGGCTGCAGGAAGCGCGGCGAGGATTTTAGATTACGTAGAAGTTCGCTCAGTTAGATCAGAGTAGCCCAGGCAGGAGGCAGGAGGAGGCAGCCTTGACCGACTGCCTGCCGAGACTTGGCACGTCTTAAGTCTTTTCGTCATGGCAGCGCACGCCCTCAGGCAGGTACTGTTGTCCCGGTTCTGAGGCAGGGATGTTGCAGGGAGGCCCAGGGCGTCATAAGCAATCGGCGGCCGAGCTGGAGTGGAGAACAGCCCCGGCGGTCTCGCTGGAGCCCAGTCTGGAAGCCACCACATTGCCCCGCACCTCGGAGAAGCTGTTCTGTGCAGAGACCCCTTCCCTCATCTTGGCTGGGTCCTCAGGCCAGGGCAGAGAGTGCAGCTCAGAATAAGTTTCTTGATGAATAAATGTATAAAACGGGGACGTGTGAAAGGAAAAGAAGAGTCGTTGCGTGTTCAACCCTTAAATTCTGTGTTGTGATACAACACACTTGGGTTAGATAAGCAGTGACACCACTAACTAGTGGCATAATCGGGGTTACAAGTGAGATTTGTTGACCTCTGATGTAGGGCTTTTCGCTTAGAAAGCAGCATGTTTACTCACACCACCATTACTCTGTGCTTCACTCTGAGAGCAGTCACAAACATAGAAGTTTGACTGATTTAAGGACGGCTTAGAAAATAGCAGTAGCTTTTTAAAATATAGTGGTCACAGGATGATTAAATATGTAATGGGCTTACAGCTTACTTAATTTATGCCATCTGTTTTATGTTCGCGACAGGAATCTCCACAAAAGCGGTACTATAGTAAGCACATAAACCCTTTTAATTTTCAAGGTGTTTTATCAATAAAACTCCTGCCTGCCACACGTTTTGTTCGACCAGCACAGTCGTTGAAGATACAGGTTCTAGAATCATTCGAACCTAGGTTTGACTGCCCAGGCTTATTGTAACTTAGCTGTGTGACCTTGGTCATATTATTAATGTCTGCTTCATTTTTTTATGTGAAAAATGAGATAATAGTACCTACTCATGTTATTGTGAGAATTAGAATGAAATGAAAAGCACAGTGCTACCAACATATTACTCATATTAGTTAAGATTAAGAACAAAAGCAGGAATAAATGCTTTCTCTATTGAGGAACATTGCAGTTCTTCTAGTTTTCCTAAATAAACTGATCAGCCAATGAGGTGCTTGTAGTTAAAAAAACAAACAAACTATATAAAAATACTACTACAGCACTAGAATGAACAAAAATAATTCTGTGAGATGCACATTTTATGTAGCACAGATAAGATGAATATTTATGATACAGGCTGGGCGTGGTGTCTCATGCCTGTAACCTCAGTATTTTGGGAGGCTGAGATGGGAGGATCGCTTGAGTCCAGGAGTTTGAGACCAGCCTAGGCAACATAGCAAGACTTCATCTCTACTTGGAGGGCCAAAGAATCATCTGAGCCCTGGAGGTTGAGGCTGTGGTCACTGCACTCCAGTCTGGGCAACAGAGTGAGATCTTGACTCAAAAAGAATATTCATGATATAATCAGATGCGAATTAAAGTATTTTATTTGCCTGATATATTTCAAATTTGTACACGATTTCATTTTTGTTTAATTTTTTTAAATATTTTTCTTCTTTTTACAGTGGAATGAAGTCACCACATCTTTTCGAGCAGGAATGCCTCTAAGAAAACACAGACAACACTTTAAAAAATATGGCAATTGTTTCACAGCGGGAGAAGCAGTGGATTGGCTTTATGGCCTGTTAAGAAGTAATAGCAATTTTGGTCCTGAAGTTACAAGGCAACAGACTATCCAGCTGTTGAGAAAGTTTCTTAAGAATCATGTCATTGAAGATATCAAAGGCAGATGGGGATCAGAACCTTGATGACAACAATCAGCTTTTCAGGTACGCGACAGATAAGTAGCTGCAAAACAAATTTCTGCAGTTTTGTCTCTACTTTTTTTGTACCTTTATTAAAGCAACAGCTCCTTCAAGAGAAGTATTTTCTTTGGAAAGTTGTTACCTTTCTTAGTCCAATTAAAACCATTTAGAAAAATTATAGGGTGAAAGTTAATTGTTACAAAATTCAAACTTCATAAATGTTAGGTGGCGTGTCTATAACAAAGGAGAATTGGGAGGGAAATAGTGTGATACTGTCACTTCTACATTTTCTGAAAGCTTTATAACATTTTAAGGACATTGTTACTGACTTTTGCTTTCAGAGATTCTGGAGTGACAAGTTCACAGTTCCTTGCCTTTGAATAACATAATTTAATATAACCTAAGAATGCATGTGATAGGATAATAGCAAATTTGTTTTACAAATAACAGAAGAAATACACCACAGATTGGAGAGAGCATTTGTCAAGCAGTTGTGATATACCAGAATGCTGCTTTATGATTTACATGTATTTTCTTGTTTAATCCCTACAGTAGCTGAGCAAAGTAGGTATTAACTCCTTTTACAGACGAGGAAACAGACCATTCTTCAACAAATCTTGTTCTGTCTGCCGGGAATGTTCTACCTTGAAGTACTGTACACCTTTGTCAGACTAGGAAACTCACATTTCTTTTCATCTCAGTGCCTTTGTAGCCTCTTCTATGGAGGCTTTCTGACTCCCTCAGGCTACCATAATGCTTTTCCTCTTGATAACCCTCAGTTCTTTGTGATGTGGCCCTTAAACTTGGCCCTTGGATTCTAATGTCCGTGCCATGTTTTTGTTTTTTATTTTTTGTTTTTTCTCTACAGCATTAGTAGTTTTCAAATGAAATGTCTTATAAATTGGTTCTTTCCCAGGGCCCGAAAGTGATTTGTGTCCTACAGGTAAACTGCAGTGCCAAGCATTTGCACCGTCTGATTTGCAGAGCACGCCTCAAGTCTCTCAACTTCTCCTCAGCCCCCTTGTGGCGCGTCTTACATAACTTACTCATCTTCGGTTTGCTGGCCTGGTCCTCACTTCACCTCACCTCCCGGACAGTCTCAGGCCTTGTCATCACCTGCTTTTCTTTAGACTTTCAAACCTCCAAACCAAATGTTCGCTCCCATTTTTTCAACTGCCTACTAGGCAAGCACTTCAAATATGGCATATAGGAAATCACAATCACTCCCTAACCTAGATATTGTTATCTTATGTTCCGTGTATGAATGAATAGCGTTGACTTCCCTGTGGTTGCCTTGATTCTTTCCCTTTATTCTTTTTAAAATACGATTTAATTATCAAGCCCTGTCTGTTGTCCTGCTTAAATAGTTCCCTGATTGGTACACTTCAATCCCCAAATGAATACCTTTTTTGTTTGGTTTTTGTTTTACCTAGCTTTCTGCCTAACTCCTCAACTAGTTACTCTGCCCCTAGTCTTTCACAATGGCAACAAAACTATCAAGTACCTAGAAATGAAGCTTACCGAAAATGCATAAGACTTTATTGAAAATTATTAAAAATTGTATTGAATCTGTTTATGAATGAGAAGATAGTGTCTCACACACATACATACACGAAGGAGAACCCCCAAATAACAGAATTTATTTATTTAAAAAATTGTATTTTTACATGTTTAAACTTCAGTCACCTTCAAAGCACTCTTCGTTTGATGAAATATACCTATCAAGATGCTTTTTCCACTGCTCAAAATGTTTTTGAACTCGTCAATTTTGATGCCTTTTTGTGCTTCTGCTGTTTTTTGTTTCACTTCTTCCGCATTGGCAAAATGTTTCCCTTTGAGGACTTTTTTTATTCCTGGTGAATAGGGAGGGTGGGGCACAAGGGTCATGTTGTTTTTTGGTCAAAAACTGCTGAATACTCAGTGTGGTGTGGGCAGGTACGATATGGCAGAAAAACCTGTCACCTGTTTGCTACAGTTCAGGACATTTCTTCCACAAATCATGATGCAACCTTGTCAAAACTTGCAAATAAAAGCTTTTGTTGACCGATTGATCCGGAGGAACAATTTTTGAGTGTACTGCAAGGGCCTGCCCTCCAAAAAAAAGATCAATTTCATTTTGGGGGGGGTGTCCCCCTGTTATATATATTTCCCAAAATTGATAAATAAATTAAGTGCATTTTCATTCAAAATGCCTATATAGTTTTTTGTAAAATTTGATGATCAAATTTTGAAATTAATTTAGAAAGGTCTAATTATATTGTTTATGTACATTTATTAAAAGTATACAAGCACAAACAAGAAGGAAATATACTAACTAGGTTTAGAGATATAAAGCTGTAAGTTTGCAGTTTCCTCTCTCTTAGGCAGAGTGAAAAGAAATGGGATGAGGAAAAAATTTCTTTCATTTACTGACAGAATGTCAACAATTATGTTAGTTGATAGTTACATACTTGGATGTAGTTTTATATTTTTCTGTACTCTCTTCTATCTTTTACATATTTTATATTAAAATGAAAGGAGGAAAAGACATTATAATCAAAAAGAAGTAGCAGAAACCAAGTTCTGGAAATTGTCCTAATACAGTCAACAAAAAAGAAAAAAAATATCTACAAACTAGATAACTCATTATAAGAGTTTAGACAATGTAGCACTCTATAGCCATTTTGTATGTAAGCAATGCATCTCTAACAGATTGGATCCTAAAAATAACTCTGAATTATCCAGAAATAGAATATGCATAATGTACTAAAGAAAGCAGGAAACTATTAAAATATTGTAATGAGCCGGGCTCGGTGGCTCCGCCTGTAATCCCGCGACTTTGGAAGGCTGAGGTGAGTGGATTGCCTGAGCCCGCGGGTTCGAGACCCACCTGGGCAGCGAGACCTCATCTCTACAATAAATCAAAAAATCAGCCAGGCATGGTAGCGCATGCCTGTAATTCTGGCTACTCGCAAGGCTGAGATGGAAGGATTGCCGGAGCCCAGCAGGTCGAGGCTGCTGTGGCTGGAAGCGGCCACTGCACTCCAGTCTGGGCAAACTGAGTGAGACTCCAACTCAAAATAAATGAATAAATAAATAAATAAATAAATAAATAAATATTGTAATGGTTTAATGGTAATATTGACTTATACAGAATGTGTATTAAATAAGATTGTGGATTTTTAAGACAAATAGGCTCTGGAAGTTTGTTTCTGATCTCACATTATTTAATTGCTTTTTATTTTTAAACCAGATTTCCTGCAACTTCTCCACTTAAAGCTCTTCCACGAAGGCATCCAGAATTGAGAAGAAATAGCACAGAGAACTTCTCTAAAGATAAAGATAGTGTTTTTAAATTACGAAACTTGTCTCGTAGAACTCCTAAAAAGCATGGATTGCATTTCTCTCAGGTGATTACTAGTTTAAATATAGTTAGCATGTGCTTAATAATAGATTCATTAAAAGTAAATGATTGTTTAATACTTGAAGCCAATACTGAAATCTCCTAACTTACATTATACTCGAAAAGTATGTCCATAAAATTGTTTGGAGCCCATAAAAACAGTGATAAAAATGGTAGTGAGACCTAACTTGAAAACACTATTTATGTGTAATTTAAGTATTTTGTTTTAAATTGATTTGGGTGGTGGGGATACCTGCAAAATCAAAAACTATTACTATATGTTACATTTTTTCTTTGGGAAACACCTTTTAGCCCCATAATGGACTGATGTTAATAGAATTAATATTATTTTCAGCAATTTTAAAATTTGAAAGTAACACATAAAGCCCAAATAATTCTTTTTTTTTTTTTTCAGGAAAATGCTGAGAAAATAAAGCATGAAATAATCAAAGATCAAGAAAAATCAATTGATAATAGAGAAATAAGCCAGGAAGATATTGAAGAAGTTTGGAGATATGTTATTCTGGTCTAGTAAGATAAAATTAATCAAGTTCTTATAGTGTTTTGATTATTAATTTGACATTTTTGTCAAAATATGCAAATGATAAGAACAGATTAATTCTCAAAGCTTAGAATTTAACCTGTATACATGTTTTTTAATGAATGCTCTTGCTACAATTGTTCCAGTAGAGTAAAAATAGAATTTTTTAGTATGATGTGCTTTTCTTCTGAATCAGCATCGCAACCATAATTTAGAGTATATAATAGAATCCTTCAAAGGCTATCAAGTTAAATATAATTGAAAGTGAATACTAAATATAAGCATTAGAAGTTTGGTTAAGAAAAAATTAATATTCTAATGGCTCTGTTTGCCAGTTATATTCAGTTATAGTCTATTTATTTGGTGAAGAAAAAAGTTTATATTCTCTTTCTATTTAGCCTGCAAACTATTTTAGGCGTGCCATCACTAGAAGTCATAGATCCAAAACAAGTAATTCCTCAGTATATAATGTACAACATGGCCAATACAAGTAAACACGGAGTAGTCATACTGCAAGACAAATCAGGTTGGTATTAATAAAAGACTTGGAATTTTTTTCAAACTTAATCACAAAGGAGGTGCAGAGAAACCCAGATGTTGAAAGTTGGGTACTTTTCATTGAGGGATCAGAGGGACTATTGTTTTATCATCACAGGTGCTTTAATAATAGTGGAATCATTTTTAAGTGAATACTATTCTTGCTATTATAGGAGATATTTTAGCTGCTAAGATGGATTCAAGTGTGATTTTTAAAAAATATGACAGGGCTAAACATCTAAGAGGTATACAAGTATAATAACAAAAACTACTGATTAACTACATTTTTATTGACGACCTACGTGTCTGGCATTATGCTAAAGATGTACTGATAAAAAGATAGAAGTGGTCCATGACTTCATGAGAAATTATATACAGATTGATAGGGGTCAAAACATATATGCAAAACCACAGTAGCACATAATAAACAAGTCTGGACTCTCAAGATGAGAACTCTAAAGGGCACTGGCTTTTTTGTATTTTATATATTTATTTGGTATTTTGATTTCAGATATAGATAGGAAAATCCGGAAAATAACACAAGTCAGATGTATTGAAAAATTTAGATTATAAGAAATGTGTCAATTAAATCTACTCTTAGAATGGCAGCTCATATTTTTATAATAAATTGCTGCCTATTGAATTAACTAACATATATTACTTTGGGTTTCTTTTTATGTGGGCAAGAACGTTGAATTTTTAATTGTAGGAGCAAAATGTAAATGTTGAAATTGATGCATTTGCTATGTGACATACGCATGTGGCATTCTTCCATTACCTAAAATACCATACTTAAGGTTATATGCTCTCACTTAAGATCTCTATTCTTTGCAGCCATAAACTTTTCAAGTCAACTATATTTATGGTTTGTGTGTTTGTGTTGAAAAACTGCTCCAGTTTCTATGCAACATTACTTTCGTTTGTGGCAACTGAAAGGTCTCAAGGAAGCCTCACAGTGAGAGAGCCCCAAGGTTTAGATAGAGTTCATTTCAATGATAAGTCTCACCCAAATCAGTGATGATCTCAAGTAGCACAGCAATAGGCAGATCAGAAACAGGATAAAGAGAAAATGATGGTAGTGAAGATGAATGTTGAATTTATGTCTGAACATTCCCTGAAAATAATTTATTTTACAGTAACTAATTGTTGCGTGTAATGTGAACAAGAGTCAAACTCAGTATCTCTCTTATTTAATTTTAAAATATTGACTTCACCCTATGTCTTGTTAAACATAATTTTTAATCCTGGTAATATATACTGATAGATGTTCATACATGGCCTTGTGTGTGTGTGTGTATACACACACACGTAATTTTACACATAGGTCTGAACTTTTAAATTATGTTTAAGATTTATTCAGCAATGTTAATTTTTCTTTTTGTGTAGATGACCTACCTCACTGGGTATTATCTGCCATGAAGTGCCTAGCAAATTGTAAGTTAAACCAAAATATATATATGTTTTATATTGGCAGTATTTAACAAGAAGCAAGGAAATTTTAAAAATAACTTATGAAAGTCCTAGTAAAATTAGTGTGTCATTTCTCTTGATGTTTAAATGAAAGTCTAGTAGAATTGGTTACATTTTGGAACCCTTAACGTTTCTATGCAACATTACTTTCGTTTGTGGCAACTGAAAGGTCTCAAGCAAGCCTCACAGTGAAAGAGCCCCAATATTTAGATAATTGAAGCCCATCATTTATGGCTCAGTTCACATAAATCATAAAAGTATAGGCTAGAGGGCCTCAAAGAATCCTTAGGTAAAATCTATACCTGTTGCCTAAATTTTAATATATACTGTCATAAGAATTATATGGCCACTTACATGGCCATACACAAATTGCCTCAGTGAGGCCCAGAGAGTTCAAATGACCACTGGTAAGTAAAGGAGCTTGTAAGCAGAAAATTCAACCAGAAATGAAGTGTCTCACAAAGCCTGCTCCCATTCCCTTGCCATTGGTCGTGTCTTCAGCATTCAGGCACTCTATAATGTGCTTCTACTCCATAGAACCCATTGATGGGACTTTTATGTTTATGAAAAAAGATTGTCTATCACTGGTCAGTAAAATTTTTTAACATTTCATTGATCATGCTTTTCCATAGTGATCAGTGGTGATTGATTTTTATTTTATAGTTGATTTTTAAGATCCTGGTTCAAATACAAATTTTTAATTGCTTTCCAAGTTAATTTTAAAGATGCACAAAGACATAGGCTTCTAAATCATCAAAAGATAAATTACATTTTAATAATTTTAGTTACAAATGCAGTTTTCTGCTTCTTATAAAGTTAGTATTTCCTAAAATACTAGTGGGGTTTTATCAGAGTTCAGGATAAGTTTATATTCCTTTGTTGTCCACTGGGTGTCAACATGACAAATAACATAGGATAAAGAGCAACAAAGTAAATAATACCAGATTACTGAAATACCTTGCTTATCAAATGAAGGAAAAGATCTTGGTCATGAACTCAAGACCTGAGTTTCTCTTTCTACCATCCTTACCTAAGTACCACCGCCTTCACGCCTTGGCTCTTAGTTAGAAACTGAGACAAGCACACTGACAAGGATTCTTCTGGCATCCTGTCTTCAGGAGTGGATGTCTTCCCTCTCTTCCCAGTCCATGTTGTGCCTAAATGATAACAATTATGTAACTTGCTTGATTCCAGTTTAGCAACGACAATGTATTTAGCCTGAGGCAGTATTGACTTTTGCTTGTTTTTCAGTCCCCAAGAGTAATCCTGTGAGATGTAGGAATCAGTAACCAGTGTTTCATCTCCAGTTTTTTTCAACAGGGCAAACCAAGTCTTAGAGAGTCTTCTGTTAATGCAGAGGAGCCAGAGGTCACACCTATGTTCTCTAACTATAAATGCTGTCTTTTTAACTCCAGTAGACATGTATTTTATGCCTATCTTATAAACCTTTCTCATGACTATCACATCTTTTATTCCACATATTTATAGCCTTCTTCTTAGGAAAAAAATAGCTATTTGCCCTATGTAAAACCCACATTCGTTTTCAAGCTATTAAGTGTATGTGTGTGTGTGAGAGAGAGAGAGAGTGTGTGTGAGAATTGTTTTCTTTAATGCTTTTTTCAATGTGTGTGCTCACATTTTGAGACCGTACAAAAGTCTGGAGACAGAGAAGTAAATACTATTTGAGCTTGTGAAGAGAGTTTTAACGTGAAAGAGAGAGAATGACTCTAAAATTTAAATGCATACCACAGTCACGAGGGAGAATCTCTGAAGATTCTGATTCAGTTGATTCTGTAGATCAGGATTTTTTTTCCTATACGTGCCTCTAGAAGATTATGACAATGAAGGTTCTCCGGTCAGTGTTTGGAAACTACTCAACTGGTGAACCAGAAGTGAACGTTTTCTGGTCAGGAACTCATGGGCCCACTTCAAGTGGTGTTGAACCCGAGAGTCCTGGGCCTCGCTCCCCTTCACTTCTTGACTCTGACTCCAGCTTTGTGACCAAAACCTTTTTCATCTTGGACAAGTTACTCCAAGCTTCCGTTTTCTTATGTAGAAAGTGAGATCAGGTCTTGTTTCTGAGGAAAACACTAACGTGTAGGCCTGATTGCTTTCGTACTCATGTTACGCTTAAGAAACAACAATGTGAAGACATTATTTAAGTTCATTAAGGCTATGCTTCATGTCAAGCAAAATTTATTCATGAAAATGTAAATTTACAAAGGACAGTTTGGAGGGATTATTTGCATTATCCAAATATTCTTTGTTTGACAAATGAGTTGCAATAAAATCTCATTAAAATAAACTTCCCTAATTCTTTTAAATGTAATATTTGGAATTTTGCTTTATGTACAATTTTTGGTGTGTAAATATTAAAATAAAATACTAGCAACTGACTGCTTCTAATAAGAGATAATAAGAAATGAGATGTGCACAACCCTTTAAATGTTTGAAGTATGGCAGAATTTGTTGTTATACAAAGCTTCTTCAGGACATACAGGTTTTATGTTTTATACTTGAAAATTCTGTTTAAATTAAAATATATTTTTGCCTGTATCTTTTGCCTTCTACTTCTTAGGGCCAAGAAGTAATGATATGAGTAATCCAACTTATGTTGGGTTTGAACGAGATGTATTCAGAACAATTGCAGATTACTTTCTGGATCTCCCTGAGCCTCTACTTACCTTTGAATATTATGAATTATTTGTGAACATTTTGGGTATGTATGGATTTTACTTATTTCAATTTATTTTTAAAAGTTTTTGAGGTTCTCTTAATCTAGAAGACCCCAAAGCACAGGCACATATGAAGGTGGCAGGTTACAAATTATCTTAAAATTCAGTGATACTCTGATTGTTGTTGTTCATTTTCCAATGATTCCAACATGTCATTTCAACACCAGTTCTCCCTGACACCGACTGAATGTCCTACAATTTGATTCAGTTCTGACGTTGCTTACTCAGAGTTATCTGCACAACACAGGGCTCAGTTCCTCAAGACTGTCCTCACTACAGAGGGGTCCCTTGACCCCATCAGGTTCCATAATTCACTATAATAACTCACAGATCTCAGAAAATTGTTCTACTTGTGTTTATCAGTTTATTATAGAGGCTAGAACTCAAGAAGAGCCAAACAGGAGGCACACAGAGCAAGGTATGGAGACAGGCAGTGGCACAGGGTTTCATGTCCTCTCCAGGCATGCTACCCTTCCATGTGTTCCATCCAGGAGCTCCTGTGGCCTGCTTGTTTCAGAGTTTTAATTACTTAGGAATGATTGCTTAAAGCATTGCCCATTGTTGACTGCATTCAATCTCCAGCCCTATTCTGTTCTCAGGAGGTTGCAAGTGGTACTGAAATTTCCAATCCCCTAAGCATGGCCAGACATGAGTCACCTTAGCATAAACTCAGGTATGCTCAAATAGGCTTGTTATGAATAACAAAAGACTCATCATTCAGGAAATTCCCAGGGTTTAAGAGCTCCGTGCCAGGAACCAAGGAAAAAACAAACAAACAAATAAATGTATTTTATTATACCACAGTTATCTTATAATTAAGAGGTTTTGCTAGGTTTGGTGGCTCACATGTGTAATTCCAGCACTTTGGGAGGTTGAAGCAGAAAAATTGTTTGAAGCCATTGGTAGCACAGTGAGACCCCCATCTCTACAAAATAATTAAAAGTAGTTGGGTGCAGTGTCATACACCTATAGTCCTAATTATTCAGGAGGCTAAGGCAGAAGAATCTCTTGAGCCCAGGAGTTTGAGTTTGCAATGCACTATGATCACACCATTGCAGTCTAGCCTGGGTGAGAGCAAGACCCTTTTTCAAAGAAAAGAGGGGAAAAAAGTTAAGAGATTTCTAGACTTGTAGACTGAGGGCAGATGTTTTTTAATGTATTGGGTTCAGTTCATTTAGTTAAATTGTGGAAATAATTTTTAAGTTATTTATATCACAAGTGGGGAAACAACTAATCAGTCTTGCACGTTTGTAACTGAATGTTGCATGTGTCCAAGTAGCTTCTGAATTAAGCAACTGCTGTTTGTACTCTACTAACAATATATCCTATAATGATGCTTTATTTTTATACTTGACTATTTTTATTTTGTCTACCGTCATACAGTTGCATCTTAATTTTTGTTTCATTTCCTGGTAGTTGTTTGTGGCTACATCACAGTTTCAGATAGACCCAGTGGGATACATAAAATTCAAGATGATCCACAGTCTTCAGAAATCCTTCACTTAAACAATTTGAATTCCTTCAAATCAACTGAATGTCTTCTTCTGAGTCTGCTTCATAAAGACAAAAGCAAAGAAGAATCAGATTCTACTGAGAGACTACAGATAAGTGATCGAGGATTTAACGAAAGACGTGCTAAGAAAACTCAGCTAACTAATTTAAGAAACAGAAGAGAAAGTGCTAATGACATAATGGGAGGAAGTTGTCATAATTTAATTGGCTTAAATAGCATGCATGTTTTATCCTCTAACATCAAACCAAGGTGCTATTCTTTGGAAGGAATTGTAGATGTGCCAGGGAATTCAAGCAAAGAGGGATCCTGTGTCTTCCGTCAATCTGTTCGGAACTTAGAAGGACAAAATAATAAACAGTTTTTAGAGACTGAGCCCAAACAGCAATTCCTATTGAATCTTCATTCAGAGGAGAGTATTCAAAAGCCACTCAGTGTTGGTTTTAAAAGAACCTCTATTTTGACTGTCCAAGACCAAGAGGCGTTATGTAATGGGAAATGCAAGTCAAAACAGCTTCGTAGGTCTCAGAGTTTGCTTTTAAGAAGTAGTACAAGGAGGAATAGCTGTGTCAATACACCAGTGGCTGAAATTATTATGAAACCAAACCTTGGACAAGGCAGCACAAGTGTGCACACAGCTATGACAAGTGAACTTGGAAAGTCTAGTATCACAATCAATCAAAGACTCTGCAAAAGCACGATAGAACTTTCAGAAAATTCTTTACCTCCAGCTTCTATGTTGACTGGCACACAAAGTAAGGTTGTTGCTTTCAATGCATGCACTGTTAACTTGAATGTTTACTAACTGTGTTTTGCTTGCCTAGCTTTTCTCTGAGATTGCTCCCCTCCCCCTCAAGAGGAATCATTATGAGAGACTTTTGTCATGGCATAACTGAGATTTATTCTACTTACCTCATGCACTTTTCTTTTCCTGCAATTTCACTTATTCTGTGTCACTTTATTTGTAGTAAGTGAAGGATTTTAATACTTAGAAATAGGTTGTAAAGAAAATCATGAGAATCTTACCATGCTTTTGAAGAATGTGGAACTCTCTAGAAGTAGTTACAATAAATGAAATACTAAGATATTATTTTACCTTCTTTATATAACTGTATGTACTGGTAGTATGAAAGCAACTAGTGTCACTGATGATTTTTGGGGGGGGGGACTTTGCCTTCTAGGTTTGCTGCAACCTCACTTAGAGAGGGTTGCCATCGATGCACTACAGTTATGTTGTTTGTTACTTCCCCCACCAAATCGTAGAAAGCTTCAACTTTTAATGCGTATGATTTCCCGAGTGACTCAAAATGTTGATATGCCCAAACTTCATGATGCAATGGGTACAAGATCACTGGTAAGTTGATTTTATTAAAAGAATAAACCCAGTTCATAAACCAAATAATGAAAGTCAAACTATCTGAAAGCACTACTCAAATGATATCTTGGTCTTGAAGTCCCAGATTCTTGGGTTAGAAAGGCTCTTTAAACGCTAACCTTTCCTCGCAGCAGAATGTCTTACATTAATCTTTTGTGTGTGCTCTCTTATACCCTCACATCTTGATGCTAGTCTTGACTCAGGAACTTGGCTCTTCACTTATCCTGTATCACTTCATAGTGATTGACTAGGCCGACCACATCATGTGTTTCCTTGTGCCAATTCTGTTTAGTGGAGAAGGAAGAAGAGGTTTGTGTACCGTCAAAAACTTGAGAGCACTGTAACTGGACATGGAGGACTACTGGGACGTACTGCAGGAAGGGAATGTGTTTCCAAGAGCATGGTGATGGGAAAGCAGATCATTGTGGAGAAGAAACTGGGAGGTCCTAGTGTCAAGCAGTCTTAGACTTCTTGTGAAGATGAGGATAGAGACATTTGTAGGCAGATAAGAGATCAGAGAGGAATCCTCGAAATACTATCTCTAATCTCCTTTTTTATTAAGAGCTGCCACTTCCTCAAAAGGCAGCTTTACTTTACATGGGGTTTTTTTTTTCCCCTTCTTTTTTTGAGTTGGAGTCTCACTCTGTCACTCTGGCTGGAGTGCAGTGGCACATTCCCGGCCACTACAGCCTCCATCTGCTGGACTCAGGCGATCCTTCTGCCTCAGCCATCCAAGTAGCTAGCACGACAAGGCGCGCACCACCACACCCAGCTAATTTTTTTTATTTATTGTAGAGATGAGGTCTCACCAAGTTGCCCAGGCTGGTCACGAGCCCTGGGCTCAGGCAATCCTCTCGCCTCAACCTTCCAAAGTGCTGGGATTGCAGGCTTGAGCCACTGCACCTGGCCTGCGAGAGGTTCTTAAAGCAAAGAATCTGGATCCGTTCTCTCCTCTCCCGCTCATCAAGAACAGTTCTTTCAGGATGGCAGACCAAATATAAAAAGTTCAATTATGGCATTACTGGAAAGCATAGAACATTTCTACAGGAAAATGTTTTGATAGGTGAAAGTGGGCATGTGATGACTTTGATTTTGCACTTTGATTTGAAGTTACAGGACATCCAATGAAGTTTGTCCAACAGAGTGTTGGAAATGTGAGCCTGTTTGAAGAAAGATCAGAGCAGAAGGCAGATGTTTTGAGTCATCCTCGTAGAGGTGGAAATCGAAGCTGTGAGAGTAGATGAGCTCTGCAAGACTATGAGTGTCGAGAAAGAGCAAAAGGCTGAGGACTGAGCCTCGGAAGGGGACGGGAAGAACTGAGTGATGTGTGTGGGACAACTCCAAGTTGTACAGTGCAGTAAACATGCTGGTCATCTACTTTGTGTGAATAGTTAATATAGATATTCTGATATTCTGATATTCTAATTAGAGAGTGGTGCATCTGTGTGTGTGTGTGTTTTATAGTTAGGAGGTTACACAGATATGAGTGAGACTAATGAGTTTGAAACACAAAATTTATCGAGGATTTGAAGCTTCTTGTAACAGAACTGAAAAGTGTGTGTATTAAATTGCTACTTAAAGAGTGTACAATAAGCATTAAAAACTATTGTCCAGAGTTTCAAAACATAAATGGTGCTAACTTTGCAACAGCTAATGAATGTGTGTTCTGTGTGTTCTATATTCTCCTGGTGTGTGTTTTTGTGGGATGCATTTAATGTATTAAGTTATTGTGCTCTGACAGTCTTTAAGCTTAAGCAACATATCTGCATGGTATTAAGAGAACCTATGGTATTCACCAATAACGCTGTGACAAAATTATAGAAAAACCTGAGCCTTATAATCTTTTGGAATTATGTTAAATAAATACTTTTAAAAGGACTTAAGCATGATAAAATTCTTATCTTTCCAACTGTATAAATCATTGTCCTCATTTTTAAGCCGAAGTCTGCTTATCACTTGATCTCACTACTTCACATAATGCTACCTGGAAATTACTGACATTCTAATTTATATGAAGCCTTAGATTTTTCAACGCATGTCTTTTAATGTTTCCAGATGATACACACTTTTTCTCGGTGTGTGCTATGCTGTGCTGAAGAAGTGGATCTTGATGAGCTTCTTGCTGCAAGATTAGTTTCTTTCTTAATGGATCATCAACAGGAAATCCTTCAAGTACCCACTTACTTACAGAGTGCAGTGGAAAAACACCTTGACTACTTAAAAAAGGGACATGTAGGTATTGCGAGTCTTAAAATTCTCTGCTTTAGTCAGTAGTGAGTAGCAAACTCATCTCAAACTAGCATAATCAGAAAGGAAGACTATCAGCTCACATAATCTCTAAAAGTCAGGAACGTAGACAGAATCTGGGACTCGGGCAGCTATAGGTCTTTGTTTCCATCCCTCCATCTCTTATTTCCATTCTGATCCTATTTGACACTGGTTACTTCATGACGAAGAATATGACTGGTTAAAGTTCATAAGTCATATCCTCACGTTTACAGTTCAGAGGGAAAAGAGCCGTCCCTCCACCTCCAATTGGAAAAGTTCTGGGTATGGACACCTGATTGGCCCAATTGAGGTTAAATGTGCATCCCTTGGATGGTTGAGAGTGAGTAGGACAGGAAGAGGGACGTTCTGGTTGGCTCTCCATAAATCAAAGGAGGCTCTTCACTAAAGGCACAGGCAGAGGGGATAGAGTGGGAAGGAACTGTTAAAAGAAAGAGAGAAAGAACACTGAGCAGCGAACACAGACATTTACTGTATTCAGTATTTGGCCGCCCGACACATGTTTGTTTGTCTTTCCCATATAAACCATTCTAAGATTGCCCTGGCCCGTAATTACCGGATTGATGCATAACTTCGTAGTGTTTTCACTTGCCCATAGAGTGCAATTGTCACATGATAGTTGACATCACATTTGCCAATTCTCGGGCTAACTGTCATGGGCCATCGTGGATTAAAGCGTTTAAATGGTCTTCACCAAATCCCAATGGTATTCCTGAATGTGGAAAATCACTCAGGTCAAATGGGCCCTCTTGAAATGTCAAAACCATTTTCTTGCCATGCTTTCCCTGAATGCATTCTCCCTGTACATGGCTCAAGTGTGTTTTGAACCACCTTTGCTGCCTTTACCTCTCTGTTAAACTCAAACAGAAGAGTATGTTGGAAGGGCTCATTTTTTCCACTTGACTCCAACTTGTTTAGCCCACAAATGGCACTAACTTTCTTCACAAGGTGTATTCACAAGCACAGCATTGTCACTCCATGTGACAAATGAGAAACAATAAACTCCCAACACTGTAGTGTTGCCATGCCCAAAATAAAAACTATGAACTTATGCATCAGCCTAATATAACTATCTCCTAAAATTTGTCTCTCTTATCTGTAGATGTTAGGGGCTCTGCTCATGTCCGTAGGCCTCAAAAAGAGTAGATAAAAACCAAAAACTTTTCTGTAATATACATACATGGTGGAATAGTACACAGTCATAAAAAAGAACAAAATTATGAACTTTGCAGCAACTTGGATGGATTTAGAGTCTATCACACTCAGTGATCTATCACAGAAACAAAGAACTGAGAGTACCACATGTCCTCACTCATAAGCAGACCCTGAACATTTATCACAATACAATAAGAAAGGGATTGGTAGTAGCAGGGCACTGCCTGGGAAGGAGGGGGGTATATTAACATCAGTAAGAGTACCTGATCTCAAACTAGGTGAAGTGGCAACCAAAGGAAGGCCCAAACTTTACTTGTACGATGACCACTTGATTACCTAATTCTGAATTGTGCCCCACATCTTTAAAATTAAAAAAAGTTTAAAAACTAAACATTTTCCAATTAAGTAAATATGTTGACCATGTATGTGCAAAATAATACGTTAAATCAGAACATTAATGTTTTTAAATGAATTGGAATATTACTTAGATTGCTATTGTTTCATAGTTAAAATAATAAAATTCATTGTTAATAGTAATGATAATGGCTATCTTTACTACTTTTTGTGCACTAAGTACTTTATATACTTTTCTCATGTAATCTCCATTTTAACGTTGAATAAACAGACCAAGAGAAATTAAATTGCTGAAGGCTACAAAGCCAGGTGGTTTGGAGCTGGGATTTACACCTCCTAACTTACTCCTTTACTATATAATACATCGTTTGTCTTAATTTGTCAAATGTGTGATCGGTCTCAAAATAATAAGTACTGGATCCCATCATAAGACCATTTTATCATATAAGAACATGATCATAATTTTCAGACTTTTATCATTTTGTTCACTGTAGATTGAAAATTCTGGAGATGGACTAGTTGCTCCTTTGCCAACTTATTCATACTGTAAGCAGATTAGTACTCAGGAGTTTGATGAACAAAAAGTTTCTACCTCTCAAGCTGCAATTACAGAACTTTTAGAGAATATTATTAAAAACAAGAGTTTGCCTCTAAAGGAGAAGAGGAAAAAACTAAAACAGGTAAGAGAATGAGCAAGTTTTCAAGCATGCAAATATTTTCTAATATGCTTTTGCTGATTATTATTTAACAACATTTAGAATCTATTTTAATATTTTAGGTTTAAAATTTTGGGTATATAGGCTATATACTGTGCTGCATTGTGTGTGTACATTAAAGTACTTCTAAAACACAAGTACCTACTTGATTTTACTCTTTATCCTGAATTTTAAAATAATAACAATAATAATATATAGTCTTCTTTATTGCTGGTGTTTTGCATCATTATAGCTTGAGTAAGCCTGGGAAAGTAATTATAAAATATGAACTCATCACTATTTTTTAGAAATTATAGCTCTAAAATCCCAATAGCCACATGATTCTGGCAAGCCTAATTCCAAGCCTCAGACACTCAAAAGTAAACTATACTAGATCCCTGTGACCTTCATAGACTTTACCAATTGAAAGAAGAAAGTCTGGTGTTTAGATGGAGAATTAGCAGCAGGAGAGAATCCTAGATGTTCATGCTAACTAGAGTCTAAGAGACCTTACAGGGTACCTTCCACATTTGAGGAGAAAGAGGAGGATAAAGTGAAAGGATGCTCATCTCTGGAGTACTTCTTTGAGAAAGGCACTGAATTCCTACAAAATATTGAGTACTAGTTTCAACTAGGGAAATAATATTAAATACTCTCTAATTCCTCCACTTCATTTTTAAGTTTCAGAAGGAATATCCCTTGATATATCAGAAAAGATTTCCAACCACGGAGAGTGAAGCAGCAATTTTTGGGGACAAACCTGCAATCAAGCAACCAGTGCTGATCTTAAGAAAACCAAAGTTTCGTAGTCTAAGATACTAACAATTAAAAAGTATGTAATACTTGTGGAACTTTGACAAATGAAACCATGTCTGAGAATCTAGCTACTCAAAAGGAAGTCTGCCGTTAATAAGGTTCTTCCTAAATAAAAACCTTATGTCAGGAGGTGCCAAAGTAGTAACTTATCAATGTGAGACTGCTAACTAATGCAAGACTAAACAGATCTCAGTGGAGAGCACATAACAAACAGATGATGCCCAGTAGTTGAACCAAGTAGTTGAACCAGAAACAATCTTTTGTTTTTAATACAGCTATCTGGAAAAGCTGTCATGATGTGTACTAAAATTTTATTTACTTCGAGTCTGAAAAGTGAACTGTGTTCAAGATTAAGCTATAATTCTATTTGTAAAAGAAAACTTATCTGCATAAAGAACTAGTTGTCTAGGTTTACTTCGTTGTTTCTAAGTAGAAGAATGTGAAGAACATTTTGAAAGCTCAAATGAATTGGTTCTCAGCTGTAAAAGTTGCACTCTTTTGTATTTTATTTTTCTACTTTTGGTCTATTTATAGGTGTGTTTAAGTATATATGTACTTTATAAGATTTGGTTTTGCCTTAAACATTATCCCAACTACTTTAGTCATTCATTTGTCCAATATATTCTTGATTCTTATTTTCGCAATCTGTTAGAAGATGGAGGTATGACAGTATAAAACAATCATGTATTCATTCAAAAGATAGTTATTTAGCAGCTGTTGTGTGCCTTTCATTGTTCCAGATATGTGAAGACGATGAATAAAACAGTAAATCTATTCCCTCAACTCTGGGTGATTCTGGTATTCATCCAGCTTTGGGAATCAGTGCCTAAGTCCTTTTAATAAATATTTATGTAAAAGTCGCACAACACAGTGGCTTGATTTTTTTTTCCCCATTGGAAGAAAATTCCAAGTATAAATGCCTCTCATCTTAACACAGTGTTCTCCAGATTTCTGCTTGATTGACTTCGTACAAACTTGAAGCAAATTGTCTTCCATTTTTTATTCTGAGATTGTAATAAACTCTTAATGTCTAATGAATATTCTGATTTCTCAATGTAACTTCATACTATTGCTCTGTAGAATGACAGTGTTCCCTTTGACATTACTATTTGTTTATAAAAACTTGGACAGAAACTTACAAATGTACCTTTATCCCAGAAACCCTGGCTATAAAATTATTGTATCATAGTAGAATTCTTTCCAAGGTACTTATATTCTAAAACTTTCTTTAAAAGTATATGATAATGTGAATTATGTTGCAAATTAAGATTACAAAACACGTGGTGTAGTGCTTTAATAACATGAACTGAAGTCCTGCTATGCTATTAACTAGCTAGTAACCTCAGACAAGTTACTTACCTCCTCTAGTTTTCTTATTTATAAAATGAAGATTGCAATAGTGCCTCTTTTTCAGGATTGTGAGAATTAAGTAGGATAATGCATGTAAAGTATTTAGTATGGTATCTAGCATAGAACAAGCACTCTATAAATATTAGCTAGTATTACTAGAATAACCTAGAATTAAAGCACTAGAAGAGACCTTAGCAAAAATATCCTCTCAATTGCTTTGGGCAGACATGAACCAAAACAAAGTTTATAAACAATTGATGAGTCTTATTAAATATCTTTTCATTATAAGACAGAGGTTCTGATTGCACATACTGGTTGAAAATTTTTGATCTAGTAGAGAGGGAAAATTTGAGAAAGGATATCTTCAGAAGCAATACCCTTGAGTCTGGAAGCATCTGGGATCAGTGCACATGTAGAGGGCTTAGCCTAGGCTGGAACATAGGTAGATGCTATTCTAACAGAAAGACAGGCAGAGTCTTTAAGTTCAAATATGGATGGGTTGGTTGATCGATTTGATGTTAGCTACCTGTGGACATTCTCTTCTGATTGCTTTTGTGTCTTAGGGAATAAGAATCAAAATCAACTGTTAAGAGAAAGTGGGGATGGGAGAACGTTGCACATTTAAAGAGAGCGAAAGTGTGAAGTAGTCTGACAAACTGGGAGTACACAGGCTTCAACCAGAGCAGACAATATCGCTATTTTACAAATTACAGTTCTGACTCCAGAAATTATGGCCTCCACCTCCCCGATATCTTCTGCTAATTGGTGTCACATAATGATCCGCTTTCCTCACGTTGTCCAGTTATGTGGCAATAGTGGAAAGTACGTGGACTTTCTCACTGACTTACCATTCTGTCCTTGGGAAACAAACTATGAATATCGTCATCTATAAAATATGAACGAGATGTCTACCTAACCATGTTTTTATGGTAGTAAAAAAGAGGCAATATATGTAAATCTTGAACTTGGCAGGCTCATGCTCAGTTTTTAAGTCCTTTCCTCTTGCCTTGTATTGAGTTTAAGATCTCTACTGATTAAAACCCCCTTGCTACAAATTTTCTGTTCTCATCTTGCAATGTATTTTCTACCCTATTATTGGCAGTATTTTTTACCTATTTTTTTATGGAACTAAACAGTTCTGGAATTTTTATAGCCTGGCAATCTGTACCACCAACAGATACACTACCCTCTGGTTTTGAAGGCGAAGAGTGTATGTGTGGTGTTTAAGTCTTTCTGGGGAAAAGAAATGATGGATAGCTAGTTTGAATATTAAACTAAATTGAAAGAAAAGTCAGTTCACCAAAATAGGTCTGGATACAATGGAGCATAGCAACTCAGAATGAATTAACTTCTATAAATTAAGAACTGGGGAAAAAGTACATTTTAGCTGTTTTTATCTCTCCTGAGAACCTCTCAGGACATATTCTGAGGAATTAGAATGTATAAGACAACTGAAAGCGGTGTTGACTTTTGCTCATTGGAAAACAAACAATTTTTTATATCAAAGCCTAACTGAATTGTATTTTTTTGTATCAAAGCCTCTGAATTGCCCTTTCTGTCCTAGAAACTAAAAGCCAGACAAAATACGTAGAACAACTATTTTCAGACACTGGACTACAGGTAATGCATGGCTATGATTCCTGAGCAGAGAAAAGCAAAGGAGGTGGGTCTTATGATTCCCCCGGAGTCCTGCCTGGAGGCAGTTGCCACAGAAGAACCCAGTGGTAAAATAAAGCCCATTGATTTCGCTGCCTTGAGATACCAGAGATGACAGACTTCAAAGTGACTAGGGGAGCTACTGAAAGGAAAAGATCCCCTGGACCTGCAGAATAATCTTCCCTAGAGCTTTCTGTTGAGTGTCACTTGCACAGGGTGAAGGAAACAAGGCATAATTAACAAGACCCAGGGGAAAAAATGACTGGAAAGCAGTAAACCAAACTGTCCTTCAACCTCACAGAGCTGGGACTAGTTCATGTTCCCCAGCCAGAATGGAGCGTGTGTATTACGTGAGACATCGGCTAGCACCCTCAAATGGCTGTTCTTTAGTAGCAGGGTCACAGTACGAGAATAAAAGCTGCTGTGGATTTGCAAGCTTTAATACGTTCGTCTTAGTCTTCAGGTAACACACTGTGTGCCAGAGCAGTTTCACACTCAAGAAATAGAACAAAATCCAGCATTCAGCAATGCAAAAATCATGATGTTGAGGGTCTGTCAAAAAGTACTGAACATACAAAGAAACAAAAATGATCCATTGCCAGGGTCACGGTCCCCGTAACTCTGAAGAAAATACTTGTGTTTAGGAGATTTACTTGCTAACAGCACTTATAATAAAGTGACGGAGGTGGGGTGGGGCAGAAGAGATGTTTGAACAGAGACCTCAGCTGATGTCTTTTGGAGGAGCTGGAGCTGGGACGACTTTCAGAGTTGTCTCAGGCTAAGGGGTGGGACCGGGTCTTTGCACCCTTATAGCAATGTCTTGTGGTCATAGATGTAAGCCTGGATAAGGCAGCTCCCTGCAGCCAAACACAGTTCCCAGAGAGGATGGCACCCAATGTTCCTGCAGCTGGGGGAGTAAATGATTCAACCCTGGAGGAAAATCCTGCAGAATAACACCCCACATTTACTGCAAGGGACCCCAGCCTTAAAGCAAAAAGGGGTCTGTGTTAATATGTGAGAGAGAGAACCTGAAACCGAGAGGTAGAGGAAATGAGAACAATTGTCTTGGTTATTTTTTAATTTAGTGTGTATAGATTACTTCCTATTTAAAAAGTAATATCTATTATAAATTATCTGGATATGGAAGAAAGTTTAACTCCCCGATACTCTTACCATCCAGACACAGCCCTGTGCAAATCTTGCAGTATTCCGTCTCTAGAACATTGTCTCTTAACTACTCAAGAGAGAGTGACTTTTTGTCTTCTAAGGCTCTTATACTTACTTAGGGTAAGAAATTTGCTATAACTTTTCTTAAAAATTCATGATAGGGCTAAAAATACAATGATAAAAGACCTGTCATTCTAGCTCATTATGTACAATGCCTCAGACTTGTATTCATGTGTTTTCATTAGCTTTCTGATGTATAACTCGGAAACTCTAAAGATGGCATTCATCTTTAGATCTCAGCAGTCTCAATCTGTCTTCTGACTCCTAAGTAATCTGATTTGTCAGGCAGCAGCTTATACTCAGGTGAAGAATCCAATTATCTTTCTCTTCCTCAGCTTAATTGATATTCATGTGTCCCGTCCACTCAGACTTGTATTCCACCTGTTGCTGGGCTGGAACGCTATTAAGCATTACCCTCCTTGTTCATTAAATTGAATTTCAATATCACCCATAAATAGGAAGGAACTACGCAAATTATAAATCACTCAAATCTTGGTTGAAGTTTAACTTTTGGAATCAGTGTTGGATAATTCCTAAAGTAATTCCTTATGTATTTATTTTTTAAGAAAGCGGAGTTAGATTTTAGAGACTCGTGGGCAGCAGTGCCATCTGCAGGTCTCCCCTGATGCACCTCTTTTTTGACTTCTTAAAAGACATTGAACTTTGCTAAATAACTATGGCTATGTGATGTCAAATAAAGTGATGTCAATTACAATTTTTAAGTGAATTTTCAGGTACAGATCCCGTTAGGAATTTTTAAACACTGCTAATATCAACTATCATATCCATATTTATCAAAATACCGATCTAATATAGAGGGTCTGAACAATACATGGAATAAGCATGGATATTGGGATTGACAGGAATGGATGCTAACTGTGGCTCTATTACTCACCAGCTGTGTGAAACCTTAAAATGTTTACTTAACCTCTCTGAGATGTAGGTTTTTTTATTTATAGTGCAAGGATAATACTTTCTTCACGACATGTTTGAGAGATCAAATGAGGTAGCATGTACAAAGTGCCTAGCACAGAATGTGCGTTGAGTACGTTCTCCATTAATACTTTCCTTTTGCTTAAAATCAAAACAGAAATATCACAGATCATTTATCGCCTTTGTTCTCAGTAAGTTTAAGGGTTGTAAAGATCTCATTATCCTTTTGGAGAAAATGAAGTGTCAAGGACCTCTCCTCCCAGAAAACTTGCCCATTCTGTCCTCTATCTCCTTTCCATCTGGTGTCTTTTGAAATTTGAACATTGGCACCTGCATAGAACATTTCTGAAACGTATTCATAAGAAACGGATAGTGGATGCCAAATCTTAAAGACCTGGAGGCATCTTCTTAATGTGTGTATATGTCCTTGGTACTATCTTAATTTCCATCATGTACAACATCACTTTAAACATAAAAACACTAAAAAATAAACACCTTTTCTTAAGGGGTCTGTATACAGTTTTCCTCAACACCAATAAGAATAGAATGAACTACCTAAGATCTGTTCTCTCAGGAAGCAGAGGCTGAGCCAGACATATTCAACTGCCAACTCTATATTATGCAGGGGACAGTGATTTCTATTTGCAGACTCTTTTTTAACAAAGCATTCTTCCTTGCCGGGAGTTTACCATCTATGCTGAAAAGCTAACAGAAGTACAGTTACCTTGGTAAATGCTACAAGACAAGATCCTCTACCCATGTAACAAAACAGTCAAGACATGTTATGTGCATGACCCATAAAGTCTAGGTCAGGCTAGAAGAGATACAGTAAAAATCTGTGCTGTCTGGAAGATACAGGTTGGAATAATCAGTCCTATCAGTCATTTTACCTGTAGTTTCCAAGGACTTCTGAAGCAAATTAATTAGCCTTTGTTAACATCCAATATGCTATTGCATATTATTCAGGGTGGCCATCACCCATCTCTGCTACCCTCCACCTGACAAAATTAGACTGGTTTCTTGGTACTTAGCTGCGGCACCATCTCCTTGACCAAGTGAATCTCCCCCTGTGTGCACTCCCAAAATGACCCGCAAGCTGTGCTCATTACTGAACTTATCACATTTTGTTAAAACATTTTGTTTACATACCTCACTTCTTCTTCCATTAAACCACAAACCTCTGGAGACTAGGAATATTCTTGTTCATTTTTATTCTCTCCAATACCTATCACAATACCTAGTGAAGGAAATTAAAATATTTCACCCCAATATATACTTCTTTGACATATTTTTAAGTGGCTGTTCAGAGAACCAGTAAACAGAAGTAGCCATACAAAACCGTCTTTTGTGGGAGAAATTGACATCTATAAAGAATATGCATCAATACAGCCAGGTCAGATCTAGAAAAGATTAACTGAGAGTCTGACACATTTAAGAGTCTGAAAGAAATATTTGCCGTCTATTGTCTTTGAAGACTGCTACCTGTGAGGTTTCCTTTTGATGGCAAGAGCACCTTTGCCAGCCTGGCCTCCTGTCTCTCCCTCCCATAACCTGTCTTGCCAGTATAGCCCGATTTACCACCATCGCCTGTTAGGGACCATGCTCCGAGCCCCCATTCTTGTAGCCTCGAGATACTTATAAGCTTCTGAACTGTGTTCGTATGTAAGCTGCTAAACCCCATCACTCTGTAATTCTCCCTGTGTGCAGGTGAATAAAGTTATATGCCTTTTCTCCAATCAGTCTGTCATTTGTCAGTTTTTTCAGCAGACCTTCAGAGAGTGAAAGAGTTTTCCCTGGGCGCCTGCACTAGCATATATTTAGAAGTGACTCAGCAGGTCTTAAATGAAATAAATGCATGGATGGACCCATGTCCGGCCTGGGGCACCGAAGTCTGTACGTGAGAATGCTTTGCTAACGTTTCAGAAAAGTTCTCTTCTATGATGTCTATGATTTTCACAAAACCAACTGGAATTTCTACTCCTCCGAGGGAAACCATGTCAGTCCTCATATTCACGAATCCATACTCACGAATGTGCCCACTTGCTGAAATCCATGTGTACATACGCCTCAGATCGAGACTTGTGGAGCTTCCGTGGTTCCTCACAGACATGCCTAGAAAGGTGCAGTATCTGAGGCACCCAACACGTGTCCTGCTGAGGCCAAGCAAGGTGTCGCTCCACTCTCTCGTCTCAGCTCCCCTACTGTAAACAGGTGTCCTTTGGGGGCTCTGGATGGTGCCATGTGTTGCTGCTTGTGCTGTTTGAAATGGCCACCAAGCCCAGTGCTGACGTGTCATCTCGGTTTCTGAGAATGAGAATGTGATAGGCCTTATGGAGGAAATGTATATTAGATCAACTTCACTCAGGTATGAGTTATCCTGTTGCTGGGTTTGAGTTCAATGCTCAAGATCGACAATATATATTAAATAAAGTGTCTTTAAATAGAAATACACATCAAACGGGGTTATGTATTGACAGGTTGATTAAAATGCTGGGCTTTCAGGAACCTAAGCCTGTGTATCCTCTAGGAACAAAGGGGCAGTATTCACCAACTCAGTGTTAGCGATGACTTTATAAAACATAACTACTGCCAGTAATGAGAATCAGAAGTATTGCCACATGTTTACAAAACAGTGGCGGTGTCGTGGTTAGGTTTTCTCCTAGTATTTCTTGCTGTATTTTCCAGATTCGTAATCATGAAACATGCACTAATTTTATGACAAGGAATAAAGTTTTTTTATTTTTATGTTTATCTCTTTATGTTATTATCTTCCCTTATGGTAATAAAGTTTTTTTAAAAAGAGATACATTGTTGAGGATAGTGTGGTCTGGATAAAAAGCCATTATTGAGTGGTCACAACTGGGTTTGAGTCACTACTAGGAAACAGGAAACTTAGGAAAAGTTACTTAACTTCTCATAACCTCTTTCCCCATTTGTAAAGCAGGGATACTACTATATACTCTGGGGATTTATTCTGAGAATGAGAAACAATGCATCTGAATTATCTAGCTCACAATGGATACTCGATAAAAATGCAACTGTCCATGTTACTTCCATCTAGGATAAGTCACAGGAGACCAACCTTAAGAGCTCACAGGCCTTTGAGGAATCATAATGTTTATTCCAGTTGCTGTTTCCAATCACAGTACAGATGTCACAGCCTCGTACCCCAGCTTTCCCCCCGGGTGAGTGCTTGTGATGTGCAGGAACTGCGCCAGTGGTGCTGAACACAAGCAGGGCTCCTGCCTTCTGATGTGTCAAATTGTGTAATTGAGGCCTTTGTTGGAGAACAACCTTAATTTCAGCCTCCACTTACAAAAGCCTTTCAACACAGAAAAGTACTTCCATCAAATATTTGCTTGGGGACAGCCCCAGTTGCTTGTTCCTTCAACTGTTTAGTATGTGTGGCATCACAGAGCTTGATTTGCTGACAGTAACTCACCAATGCTTGTTCCACATGCTCCTTTCTGGTGAGGGTTCCTGATATCCTCCTCTCTCTCCAGTGACATAGGAAGGTTAACATAGCCATGCTGGTTTGCGATGGTCCACAGACTCTGATTGTTGTTCAAATTTAAAGTTTCTAAAATGGAGGCTCTATTTCAAAAACAATGGTTTGAGAATAACCACATTCATATCCCGGATGAATTTAACACGGTTGATTTAATCAGGACATAATTAGTGATAGAATTTATGCTTCTAAAACTAAGCCATGCGATGGGAGCTCGACTTAGCCTCCCACACAGGGTGGAGTGGCAGTGTGTTTCCCTGCTTCTCCTTGCCTGCCAGTCATGATCTGTCACCTGTGCTGGCTTGTGCCTCAATGTACGGTACCCTTAAAGTGTCACTGCCTGTGTTCTCACTGCAGTCCAAGAGGTAGACAAAAATATCTCCACTCAAGCCTGTGTCCCCTTGCTGCCATGACTAGAACTTACTGCTCCCTGTGGGCTGCAGCCCTTCCACATTTTTCTATTTTATCTTTTCTCAGCGTTGATGTTGCACTGTATGTTTTTTTGCCTCACATTGCCAGGTCCCTTCTCTGCCTCCCTTTCCGCTTCAGCTATCAACCACGTTGCAGGGATATTTACTTTTGGGAAGTGACTTTATGTTGCCCCCAGAAAGCCACTCCCCCCCCCCCATGAGCTTCTTCCCTAACACACCCAGGATCCTGGGCACAGGACACAGTAAGCGGTTTTTCTTCATTCCAGAATGTCCTGGACCATTGCCGCCGCACAGCAGGGATCAAAGCAGGCACACATCAAAAGCACCCCTGCTGAGAAAAGCAGCCCAGCAGCTTCAGGCCTCTGGCTGGCTCATTATCAGCACTGCCTGAGAGTCATAACATCTGCTGTACCTTCTCCAACTCAGCAGAGAGACCCACTCTTTACCAAACTTTCTTAACAACTCAAGATGAAAACTCCTGCAACTTCTTTCTTCCTCCCTTCTTCCTCTCCGAATTAGCTAATGGAGAAACAATTTCAGTGATACTTATCTGATACAGAGACCCACTGATGTCTGTCCGTATTGTCACAGTCCCTGGAGAAGGGCATGGCAAGGGCTCAAGCACTCCTGTACATTCCTGAACAATATTCCTGAGAGCTAAGAAAAGGGGGCTTCCCCTGATCTCCTATGCCCTCCCAGAAAGTAGCTTCAGGAGATCCTTGACTTTCCCGTGGTGGTCCTGCCCCATCACCTAAAAGATGCAAACCTCCTTTTACTTCCTTTTCTGAGTGGTTATGAGTTTGAATAACATAGTATCAATGAAAAACGTAAGTAAGCCTTGTGATTTGTATAACTTTTGTATCAATGTAATCGTAAGTTTTGTGGTTTTGTTATGGTCTGCGTGATGCTCAGCTGCTCCCCTTGATACCAGTAGATCAAAGGGGCAGGGAACTGGTAGAAAGAAGTTTATTTCTGAGTTTGAATCCAGGGAACAGAGCCAGACTCTTTCAAAATAGGTCTTTCAAAATAGTTCTGTGCACCCTCTAAGCTTCTGCAGTTCACTTTTATCGTCCAGAGTTGTTAGTACCTAGACATTAGTCACATGACCAGCAGAGCATTGTACAGAACTTGAGTTTCAGCCACATTTATTGACAGTGACATTTTTTTTATTGATAGTGACATTAACTTGACTAATACTTCTGCCGGGGCCTGCTGATAAAAGCTATGAGATACCTCTGATACCTGGCACCAAGAAGTCTGGACCGAGAAATGCCACTATCGATAAATGCTGCCAAAACTCAAGTTCTATGCTGGTCACGTGGCTAATGTCTAGGTACTAACAACTCTGGACTTATAAAAGTGAACTGTAAAAACCTGGAGGGTGAGCAGAACCATTTCAGAAAGACCTCGAGTCTGGCTCTGCTCCCTGGATTTGAACTCAGAACTAAACTTCTTTCTACCAGTTCCCTGCCCCTTTGATTTGTTGGTATAAAGGGGAGCAGCCGAGCATTACTCAGACCATAACATATCCACTTGACACTTCTCAAGCCCTGTCGGTGTGCCACGTACCGTGGCAAGCAACAGGACTAGAGAAGTGAGTGACACACTCCCTGCTCTCAAAGAACATTCTGACGAATGGAGCAAGACAGACAGCAAGCACACAGTTCCATACAGTGTGGCAACGCTGATGGCACAGGGAGGCACTATTTCTCAGACAAGAGGATGCCCCAGCTGAGTATTTTGCCAAACAAATGGGCGTGTAGGCAACGGGGATGGTAAAGCCATTCTCTCAGAGCCAGCAAGGAACATAGTTCTAATCCAGCATGTTCTGATCAAGCATGAATCAAGCTGTACTTTGACCTACTTCCTTGTAACACCAAGCCAGCAGCACTAAATACTGACCATTTGCCTCCCCATTATTCCTCTATGTAGGATTTCTGAAGGTGGAACTGAAGCTGCCATCACAAAACTGTTGTCTAAAACGAATAAAAGATCACAAGCTTAGAATTGTCATCGGGGCCTGAATTCTGTCACGTCCAAACCCCCAGAGGGTGGGGGGAAGGCAGCCATCTGCAAAGCTGGTGAACTTATTTCTTCTTAAGGAACAATGAGCCCTTAGGTCACGCAGTCCTCCTTGATGGCATCCAGAAGGAAGGGCAGAAGCAACTTTGAACCCACATCCACAAACCTTCCATAGCTAAGTAACCATTGTTCACAAGGTGTGTCATTTCTGCAATTTCTCCTGAAGGTAACATAAGTCTAAGATAGGTTTTGAGATATTTTGGGGGCTTTGCAATTTGGTGGACCGACGGACTTCATCTGAGCCCAGGACCCATACCAAGGAGCTGATTCAGCTGGTTCCGTGATGCCCCCCCCCACGTAAAAACTGGTCACACTAAGATCATTTTTGACATCCCCACGATGCCATCCTCAACAAATCAGCAGTGCCCATTTCCTAGATCTCTGCCTGCCAAATTATTCCCAGCATAAAATTTTCAGGGAGATGGATTAGAGAACTCTCTCCTCCTCTTCACTCAGCTGCGTTGTGATTATTAAACCCTTTCTCTATGGCGACATTTTACACCGACTCTTTTCTGTGCAGCCGGCATAAAAACCACCTGGTCAGGCTGTAACAGAACCATAAGATAGCTAGGATCTCTGACGTTAGAATCATAAGGCTTTTGTTTAAGAATTCCTGAAGATAGTTTTCAGATCCCAAATTCCAGTGAAACAGCTCAACCAGTTAGAAGAACCCACAGAGGAACAGAATCAGCCTGAGAATGCAGCCGTTTCATCTCCCGGTCCCATATCTGCACCGTACATGTTCTGTCGGTCAATCTCTCTGCGTTTCAATCCACTCCAAGACCCCTAAAAGTTCCAGCCCTAAACGCTGGGGAGACAGATCTGAGTTTTCTTTTTATCTCCTTGTTTGGTGGCCTTACAGTTAAACGTCTTTCTCTGCTGCATCTTGGGGTCTCGGCACATTGACTTGTGGTGTGCACAGGTAATGGGCCTGTTATGGGTACAATGGGGCCTGGCAGACACCTCAAATCACAGAAGAGAAAAATCGCAGATGTGTTCTAAGGGGGAGGGTGAGAGAAGGTCAGGACCGCTGAACTATGTATTTGCAGCAGGGAGTTATCAGAGACAGGGCTGGGAAGAAAGAACATCACATAACTGTGTCTGAGGCACATTCAAGAACCTGGACTTCATCCTATAAAGATGAATTTGCTAACATGTAACTTCCTTATGGTAGACTGAATAATAGACCCCCAAATTTGTCCACATCCTAATGCTCAAAACCTGTGACTATGTCACCTGAGATAAAAGAAGGGTTTGCTGATATGATTAAAGGATCCTGAGATGAGGAAGTTATTCCGGATTAGCTGGGCAAACTCAATTATCAGGTCAGTGGGCAGGTGCTGTGAGTAAGATGCAAAGAATTGCATGGAAATTAGATGGGGGAAAATAGTTAATTTAGAAAGTAGATTAGAAAGAGAGAAGGGAGGTCCACTCTCCAAGACTGGGGAGGGGACCAGAGCAAAAAAGGAAAGCGTGGCCCCCTGAGCTTGAGACTAGGAGCCTTTTAAAACTTCTTTTGGGAGTGGGTGGGGCAGGCATTCACGGGAGCTGACATCAGGTGATGGATGGCAGGTGGTGGGTCAGTCACATAACAGTTGCCATGGTGATGGGGTGGTGGTTTATGTCCCATAGGTCACGGAGGGCTGCTCACAATAGACTAGATTAACTTGGTCCTCTATGGAAGGAAGACAAATATTTTGGAATATAAAAGTAATCAATCCTTGGGGGTTGTAAGACAATTGTCAATAGCTACCTCTGGGAAACCAGTTCTGCCCTTTGTTAATGTTTAGAGGGCAAGTTAGATAATTTGCCAAGAAGGCTCAACAGAGTTCAGCAGTGCTACAATGGCTGCCCTTTGCTAAGGCAACTCCATTTGGGCATTTCACCCTTTCATCAATATGACTACAAGGGTCCTTGTGCAGGCCAGGAGGATCAGAGCCAAAGAGAGGAGAATGGAGACGGAAGCAGAGGTCAGAAAGGAGAGAGGGTGCTGCACTCCTGACTTCACAGAGGGAGGATGGGGCCACAAACCAAGACATATAGGCAGCCTCTGGAAACCAGAAAAGGCAAGGATGCAGCTGCTTTCCAGAGCATCCAGAAGGAACCAGCCCTGTGGAGCCATCTAGACTTCTGGTCTCCAGAACTACCAGATTATAAATTTGAATTGTTTTGAGGCACTTAAGTGTATAGTCATTAATTAAAGCAGCGATTAGAAACTAATACAGTGCTTAACAGTAAGAGTTTTTATTTTGTTTGCTGCTACATCCCAGTGCCTAGAACAGTGTGTCTGGCACATAGAAAGTTCTCAATAAACATTTGTGGAGTGAGTGAACTAGGGAGGACTCACAATTGAGGCACCCCACAGAGAGAACTTGAGGCTTAGCTATTGAGTCCTCAAGATATAGAATGTGTTTGTTTTTCTTTACCAATGTACAAATTTACCAGTGTGCTTTTCCAACAGTATTCAAGGGCATATGCCAGGGATCAATATGATACAAGACAGAGAGGAACCATATTTCTGCAGAATTTTGGAGGAGAAAAATGTACTTATATAAACATGCTATGTTATGTGGTGGGGTACATGAATTTTTAAGAAGCTTTGAAGAAATTTGATCCCCATGGCCGATATTCTCTGGCTATGTCCTTTGTGGTGGAGAAAGCTAAAATGCACACGAATACTGTTATGATGTAAAACACACCAGTCGTGCAAAACTGCTCTCTTCAGCTCTCTGATGTAACGTTCCCTTCTCTCTTTTAAGAAGAGTTTTGAGCACTTTTCTTTACTATGTTTCCAAAACTGATATACATTTTCCTTGGTTCCTCTTTTTTATTACTCTGCTACTTCTTTGTGAATCAAAATTTACTATTGTCTATATGACCTTTTACAAATTACTTAATCTTTTGAGTCTCAGATGCTTCATAGGCAAGCTAAGGAGTTTCCAGCAGGAGATCTCCAAGGTCAATCTCAAGTTTAAAATTCTATGATAGCATGTTCCATAAGATTAGCCAGCTGCTCGTAGGTGGCTCCGAACAGCAAATGAGCAACTGTTTATTACTTAATATCTGTCCCTTATCTTTAGTTATAGTGTGTATCAGGTAGCTCTTTTTGCATTGAGCAACCGCCCCAACATTTAAAGGCTAAACAAACTTGACCATGTATTTAGCTTACAATTCTGCAGAAAACCTGACTCAGAAGGACAGGTTTTCTGGCCTTGGCTGATCTAGAATGAGCTCAGCTGAAGTGACTCATCTACTTCCTGTGGACTCTCACTCTCCAACAGGCTAGCCTTGACTTCTCTCAAAGTCCCAAAAGACAGAGTGGACTTGTGCAAAGCCTGCAGAGCATTAGACCTGGGATTGGCAAGCCATCCCTTCCACTACATTTTATTGGCCTAATAAAGTCACAAAGCCAGCTCAGATTCAAGGGTTGGAAAAACAGGCTCTGTCTCTTGACAGGCAGAGTTGCCAAGTCACATTGCAGAGAGCATGGACACAGAGAGAATATAAACTGAGGTCACAACTAGCATCAATCTTCCACACAGTTCAGTGATTCTTGCCTGTCTTACCCCTGCAGCTTAACTACTTTTATTCTTAAATGATGACAATATTAATAGTTAATGATTTATTAAGGACCCATTGCCAGGCACTATTCTGAGCACTTTACATTAATAATTCATTTTTTATAGGAGCTCTTTGAGGAAGGTATAATTATTATTGCTATATGACAATGAGGAAACTGAGGCAAAGGAAAGGAAAATATTTTAACAGGTTCTTTTGCACCAGAAAGCGAAAGGACTCAGAGGATCAACTGTGTGATACTGATGAGAATTTAATAGCAAACTCTGGATCATCTGAGAGTATGAAGACCTTTAGAGAGCTCTTGTCTCACCAAAAGACCTTTTTTTCCCCAAAGATTCAGAGGCTAAAGTACTTGAGAAAATGAAATTGTCTTACCACTGTTAAAAAGATATTTGTACACTTACCACCTCAGCCAATAATTCTTAAAAGCCTTTGAAATCATCTTTAATGAAAAGAATTCCTCTCCATAAGCTTTCCTCGCTATCTCTTTATCTGGAATTAATTTCATTTTAATTCCAGCAGTATGCATCAAGTGACAATGATACCAGGTACTGGGGATATGAAGACCCACAGGGACTTTAGTTTGAAATATCAAAGTAAACCTCAACTAACCAGAGGAAGTAGCAACTGGGGAATTGTAGAGCATTGAGCCTATCCTCAGTGCCACTAATTTCACTCAACGGCCTCAACTCCGAGGTCTTCCCTGACCAATAAGATCAAGGCCTTCTGCCTTTGTGTCTGATCTGCTTCTGTTAAAACATTTCCTTCCCTGATGCAGCCATTTTTGCTGTGCCCACCTTGTGTTAATTAGCTCACATGCCCTATTCTAATGTTTCTCCACCCTGTCCAGAGAGAGAATGTATAGTTCTAGCAAGTACCTCTGGTGATTCTTGTAGATGCTGCTTATCTCGTAACTATGACTTTAACTGTTGCCTAATTCTGATTGGCTTAACTGAGTCCTGAAAGCTGGGTTCATGAAAACTGGTTTCCATGGCAAGAAGTAAACTTTGCCTGGGAACTCAGTCTGGGCAATCTGTCTCAACATGCTGGGTGTAGCCCAACCCAGAGGCAAGACCTAGCGTCCTCATGCCTGATAATTAAAAGTGTCGTGGATAAGTGCTATCTGGCATTCATTTGGGCCACACATGGACTGTTGGAAATAAACATCTGCTAGTGGGGAGGACAGAACAAGATGGAGAAATAGAAAAAAATATGCTCTAACATGCCTAAAATCTTGTTGCGATGTCCTGTAACAATGCTATTTCAATTATGACTGAATTGAAAGTAAAAGTAATGAGACCCCTCAGGATTTTACCAATAGGTTAGATAACTAATCTTTTGGAAATTTAATTTCCTAACATGTAAAATCGGAGGTGTGGATTAGATTATATCTCAGCTCCTTTAAAGAGTCAGTTTAATCAAATGAATTTGTTACTAGTATGACTGATATGTTTATTAAATTGATTGCAATTTTAGTATACTGATCAGTTAATTCAATAATGACCAATAAGTCCATTTGTTTCTGTAAACCTAGTTAACACTTTTCATTTAATCCAAGTTTCGAGATGGAGGAGGGAAGAAGAAGAAAATCCTTGTCATTCCTTGACTTTTTCTCTTCCCAGACCTGCTAAAAGGGCCCGTGGGCCAATGACTGGTTGAAATAGTTTTTGCTAGAGAAATTTGTGTAATGCCCTTAAGAAAAGCAACAGCCACCTGCTGTTTTCGACCCCATTTCAAATTTTAAACTTTACTGATTCTTTCAGATCTATTATATTCAGCTAATTATGAATTTCACAGTCATAATAATCTAAGGTAGGTCTTTTGAACATAACTGTTAAAATATAATTTCAGTGTAATTGGGTCCCTTCTAAATCCAGTTGTTTAAAGAAGTCCGAGTTAAACAAAAAATCTTTAAATAATGAATGCAGGTCAATGCCTTGCTAAGCTTTGGCCCCCTCACCTACCTTGGGTAGTTGAAGTTCCTCTCTCTCTCTCTCTCTCTCTCTCTTTCTAATTTAGTTATTAGATAAACTACATTTTCTACTCTAAATAAATAAATAACGAATGCAAAAAAAAACAAAAAACCCTTTAGGTACCCAAAAACTCACAAAAAATAACAAAATGGAAATTTGACTCAACAGTAGATGCTTCAGACAAAAATAAAGTGTTCATTTAGAAGTATAAACATTACAGATCCGAGATGTTTTTAAGGCCAAAATTCTTTGGATAATTACCTCAACTGCACACAGCCTGGGCAGATATGATTAACTTAGCTAAAGAAAGATTAGAAGGGATTTACAGTGGGAAAAATTGCTAGCAAATCTGACTGAATGTGAATTTTTTGCATTTGTGGATTGATGCCAGGAAAAGACATTGTAGCAGTTTCATGAAATATTTTACAGCTTTAATGCACATTTTTGTGCCATTATCAGCAGTTGTAAACTAATCAACACAGCTTGCATGGAAAGCTATTAGAATCCACAGATCTGCTTCCCCCCCCCATCCCCACCCCTGCTTTTTTTATATTCATGTGCAAGATAAGCAGACTCTGGAAATAACAAATCCAACAAGTCTTATCAGGTCTCTTTAATGGACTATTTTTTGCTAGTTTATCTTTCCATTATTACATTTGATGTCTTATCCAGTGTGTAATTATAAAATAACATTGAAGCCTCACAAAGTATGCACAGCCTACTACATTTCCTGTTGTGTGTGATTTTCCTCCTCTTCCTCGTGTGCCCTTGTCCTATTTTGCCGATCGCACACAAGGACCTTCAGAAAAGCAACTGATTCTGGCAGAGTTTTCCAGACTGATCTCTCTTTTGCAAACCTGAGTGGAAATCATGGCTTGAATAGCGTGGCCTGAGCTAAAACATTTTATTCTACAGATATTCTAAAAATAAACCTGTTTGCCCATTCTCTCTAGTGGCCCAAGTCTATTGGGCTACAAAATATCCACCTTGGTGATCAAGCACCTTTTTGGAAATGGGAATTCTCTTTATAAACCATAACAGTAACACCCTCATCAGATATGGATACTACTGTGGAAAATGGTATGCCTTTTCTCTTTCTGGCTGTTCTCCCAGACTCAACGATCACTGATAGTGACTTGTTCTTGAGACTGATACATGAGGTACCGTTCATTCATCTTGGCAGTCATTCATACCCAGACATTATTCTCGATCCTAGAGATAGATGCAAGGGTCCTGCTGCTATGGGCACGGTAGACAATGTTTTACCATACACTGGAAGATAACAGAGCTGTCCTTTCCATATTGTGAAGTGAATACCGAGTAATGCCCAAGTGGACACAGAATTCTCTTCTCTGTTCCTTGAATTTAGTGAATTCAAACAAGTGAGTTGTTGTTCGCTTGTTTAAATGCGAAGGCAAAAAACTGTAAAAACTTGAAGTTGCCATTAGAAGATTAGTGTTAGCCGGGCTCAGTGGCTCAGTCTGTAATCCCGCGCCTTTGAGAGGCTGAGGTGAGTGGATTGCCTGAGTCCGCGGGTTCGAGACCCGCCTGGGCAGCGAGACCTCATCTCTACAATAAATCAAAAAATCAGCCGGGCGTGGTAGCACATGCCTGTAATTCCGGTTACTTGGAAGGCTGAGGCTGAAGGATCGCCGGAGCCCAGCAGGTCGAGGCTGTGGTGACCGGGAGCGGCCACTGCACTCCAGTCTGGGCAACAGAGTGAGACTCCAACTCAAAAAAAAAAAAAGTAAAAATAAAAAAAAAGAAAATTAGTATTAAAACTTTAGGAGACATACGCTGAGACTTTATCTATTGTTATTACTATACACCACCCTCAGCGATGCTTGAGAATAAATTCATTGGCCATTTTGAAGGATGGGGGTCAGGATAATGATCTAAAAGTAACCAAAAACACTCTTATTCAAAATAACTTCCTTAACAGTCAATCCTGCTATGGAATATCATGCCACTCATTCATTCACTCACCAATTCCTACTATATGCGCTAGGTTGTGCCAGATGATGAGGATAAAAGACTAAATAAGTCACCCTGGGCCTGACTCTAGAGAAGTTCACAGACATGTTGGTGTAAGAGTTGAATGAAATGGATGCTGTAACAGTGCTCTAACTGGGGAAATACAAAGCTATGATATGATACACGTCATATGTTGTGTTTCGTTGTGGTTATATTATCTGTCTCCCTACTAAAACGAAGTTGGATAAAGAAAGGGACTTTGTCTTCTAATTCACTGTCATTTATATAGTGTATGAGAGATACCATTTATAGTTTATACGTCTAAAAGTAGTCTTTCTTAGATTCTTACATTATTGAACTTCTACGACCACCACATCATACAGGCCCTATGAAGCTCAGACAATTCTCTGAAATTATTTACAAACAAATACTTATCAATTGGTGAACTTCAGCTTTCAACCAAGATTGAGCACTAGGGCCCATATTTATTCTCTACCTAAGATAATTAAAACATGAAACAACAATGTTCAAGATACAAGACATCAGCCAATGAAGAACAATGATCCCTTAACAAGGTAAGCCATTCAATTGCATTATCTTAATGCTATAGAGAGTTTCCAGGATGTGATGCTCAGAACGTGAACCTAGATAAAGCCTGGCTGACTTTCTAAATTGAAGAGATGCAAGCAGATAATCTGGAAAGAATGAGGCAACTAGACCTTACTTATTAAGTATTGGGTTCTACAATACAGTGACAAATTTTACAGGGACATTGCTCTCAAGAAACTCTAAGTGGGGAAACAAATAAGAAAAGCAAATAATTACACTCTGGCAAGTAGAAGAATAAGAATAATTGTAGACATCCAGTAAATTTATTAGCAATTATCTCCTATTAAGAAACCTATTCTTAGGCTGGACACGGAGGCTCAAGTCTGTAATCCCAGCACTTTGGGAGGTTGAGGTGAGAGGATTGCCGAAGCTCGGGGTTTCAAGACCAGCCTGGACAACTTGGTGAGACCTCGTCTTTATAAAAGTCAAAAAATAAGCTGGGCATAGTAGCTCACGCCTGTAGTTCCAGCTACCTGGAAGGCTGAGGTGGAAGGATTGCCTGAGCCCAGCAGATAGAGGCTGTGGTGGCTGTGAGTTTGCTGTTGTACTCCAGCCTGGGCGACAGAGTGAGACTTTGACTCAAAAAAAAAACAACAAAAAAAGAAACCTCTTCTTCCATTGTCCGGGAAGGACCCACCAAGCAAGCTAATAATTCTATAAACTGGATCAGTAATAACCAGTATGCCTAATGCTACTAGAATAGCTCTTTGTCTAATATCTCCAATAGTAAGTCAAGTGGTTTTAATCTACACTTGAGGTTCCTGTATCTAATAAACCAGTTCTCTGCCTAAAATATTTCAGCTGCCCATTCTTCTTTGCATTTGCACAGGTGGCGTGACCCAGAATGTGCAAGTGTACCATGGGCCTTCAACGGCTGAGCCATAGCTAATCCAGTAGGACTGACCCAGAATCCTCTTTTGTGCTTTTTTTGGTGTGTGGTGCAAGAGCCGATTAGTTAAAATCAGAGCACAATCAAGATTTTAAGTAAAATATTCTAAATTCTTTTAAGAAAACCAAACAAATCCTTAAGCACTCACTCACAAACCAAATTTTTACTCTTGCCTGTTCAGTTCATTCGAGCAGTTTTTCTAGTGGCATCTACTCATGTGGTTCAAAAACAGCAAGTCTTGAGTTCTGGTACTGATGCCCTGAACACAGTGATACGTGTTTCAGGAAGCCTGTTACCAGACTCCACCTTTTAAGATATCAGATGTCAAAACATATCACACCCAAACCAGAGACCACAAGGAACTTCAATGTTTAGGACTCACACAGCTCTGTGGAAAGCAAGGGAGAGTCTCAAAATGAGGGACAGAACCAGCCAGCAAAAGGACACTCTCATGTCCACAAGATGAAAAGAGAAAGAAAGAGCACACATGGCCAAGGCCATCTATATATATCCCCCTTTCTTATGACCTTTTTTCATGATTTCAGGGCAGACTAAGTGCTGGCTGTGGTGGGAGAGGTCAGCTGAGAAGCTTTCAGGAGCACCTATTGATGAGAAACACTAAGGTATCATTGGCCATGATGAAATCAAGACAGTAATATTTACCAAAACTTCTATACATGAGTGGAAGTGATACTTATAAGAATGCAGGCTCACACTGCTTTGGGTTAAATTTTACCTCCATTGAGTAAATACCTCCAAGGCAGGGGGCGATCAGGGCTGCTGCAGGAAGGAAGGAGCAGGGTGGACAAGCCATGTCTTGGAGAAGACGAATGTCTCACAGCCTTGCAGCGTCTCACTTTTAGGCCGGAATTCTCCATAGTCCCATTTCTACTCAACCATTTCTCCCCCAGTCCTAGAGTATAATATGGCATTCATTCAGTTGCTCAAGACAAAACACAGGGATCCTCTCATGTACTAGGCTGCAAAAATGGCCCCAATTCTACATCCTTCCCTGTAGCCATGGCCTTTGACGTGTGACACTAAAGATTGTTAACTGAGGCAGAAGGTACTTCTACACGCCTTGAGGTCTGGCTGGCCTCATGACACATTTTGACTAATAGCAGGTGGTGGAAGTAACAGTGGCTCAGTTCTGAGCCTAGGCCTTCAGCGGCTCTTCCTGTTTCCTCTTGCTCTTTCATCTCTGCTATTGTGTGGAGAATATGCCCATGCTAGCCTGCCAGATAGAAGATGTGTAGCCATGCCACATAGCCCTGCTTATTTCAGCTGAGACCCAGACAGCCGGCCAAACTCCAGCTGTGTGAGAGCACAAGTTCGATCAATGGCAGATCTTCCTAGCCAACCATCCAGACACGTACTGTTGTATGACACTGATGTTTGGGCCCTAATTTTTATGCTGCAATATCAGCAATGGATGCATGATATGCCCTTTGCCCCATTTTCTCATATGCCAGACATATCAATCTGTCACATGTGTCCTGTCATTTCTCCCTACAAAACAGATCTCATATCCACCTACTATGTTTCCCTCTGCATTGTTTCACTCTAGCCTAAGACCCATCATAACTTCACCTGAAATGAACTACTGGCTTGCTTGCTTCCACTCTAGACATTTAGAAATCATTCTTCAAATGTCAGTGGAGATCCAATGTATCCCACTGGACTACAGAAGAGTAAAGCTAGACCTGGAAAAGAGTTCTACACCTGGGGATGCCGAAGCAAAGAGGTCAAATTGATGCCTTGAAAAGGGTACGGACAGCTGATCTCTAACTTCACGCCAATGGTAGGATGGGGAAAATGGGTTACCCCTAAGGCGGAAGGTATTAGCTGGAAGGATAGATATAAAATCACACTTCCTGAGACATTGATAGGCATTACTTAATGTTTATATGGAGTATTTTTGGCTCACAAAATGCTTGTGCATATTTCCCCTGCCTTATACCTGAGGAAATCGGGGTATGATGAGATTTAATGCACAGAAATTAGTTTTCATCCTGAATCTATCCAAGCATATTAACTTGATGACTCACATGGTTTATGAATCTGTAAGTCTTCCAAGAATGAATTGTCAGGATGTGTACTTCTAAAAGAAACATCCCTCAAGGAGTTGACTTCTAGGATCTATGCTGATTGAAACATAAAGGGTACCAAAGGGGCAAAACAGTCCCCAAATCACTAAAACCAGTTGCCATTTTTAAACAACGTGGCTGCAGCCCCAGAGCGCCAGAAGCCGCACAGAGGCACCCAAGAATGGCAGTGGGTGCCATCCTGGGCTCCGGTAGGATTGAATTCTCATCTCCTAGGAAATGAGCTTAACAGAAGTACAGTTTGTTAGCGCTCTGTCACTCAGCTAGCGTGGGCTTCCTGGCTCCCAGAGCTCCATCCCTTGGCCTCTTGTCATGCAGGTGGGGAGGTGAAGCTGAAGAAAGGCTGCGTGTCCTGATCCTCCCGGAACTTCTCTCCTGTGAACCACCAGCGTGCTGGTGTGGCAACACGGCCTGGGACTCTTTGCAAGGAGGAGAGGCTCTCCTGAGAAAATGAAGCCCAGCAAAAATGGGGTGGGAGGCAGACAGCTCACCGCGCACACTCAGTCCCCTGCCTTCTTGCACTCTGCATCCTTCCCCAGAAAGGCCATCTCCGTCTTCCTCCTGTGCCCACACCCAGCCGAGCCTCCCAATTCCAACTCTCTCACCTCCCTATGAGCCTTTCAGATGGTTGAAACTCCCAGGGATCTTCTTCCTTAATGAACGCCCCCATCAGAATTCATCGTCTCTGGGTTCCTGAAATATCACGCACACATGCAGTCATGGTGTGCACTAGCTCCATGAATCGTCCCGGAGGCCCAAGGGCCGTCCTTTCAACGGCCTTTTAGGTCCCCGGCACACTCGTCAGTCTGAGTCTAATTGGGTCTCCTCTGAAACGGCTCCTGAGTCTGCCCACCCGTCCCCATCCCCAGCGTTTCCCCCCTATCAGTACCTTCTCTTTTGCATCTGTGTCTCCCTCTAATTTATCCCGCGCAGGCTGTCCATCCAGCATCATTTCCCGCAACATAACCACAGTGGTCTCAGTAAAATGCACTCAGATCATGTCACTCTTTTGAATAAGACATTTCAGTGATTCCCCTCCTCTCACGACATGGGTCTGGATTTCTTTTCATTTAATTTAATTAATTTATTTATTTGAGCTGAAGTCTCACTCCATCACCCAGGCTGGAGTGCAATGGCTCGCTCAAGGCCAACCCAACCTCGACCTGTGGGCTCCGGCGATCCTTCCGCCTCAGCCTTCCAAGTAGCTGGAACTACAGGCGTGCGCTACCACGTCTGGCTAATTTTTGCTTTTTTATTGTAGAGATGCGGTCTCGCCAAGTTGTCCGGGCTGGTCTCGAACCCGTGGGCTCAGGCAATTCACTGGCCAGAGCCTCCCAAAGTGCTGGGATGGTAGTCTGAGCCACCGAGCCCCGTTGGGTCTAGATTTCTTTACGTGGCTCTGATTATCTGACCCCTGATTATCTCTAGGCCAGTTTCGTCTCTTGCTGTTTCCCCACGTGGTGCTCACCTCCAGACTTTTGTATGTTCTACAAGCCGTGTCTACACCTTCTTGCACCTGACCTCTGGCTGGTTGAGTTTTATACTTTCTTCCTATCTTGGCTCAGCTACTTCTTCTTTCTTCTGGGCCTCCCTAACACCAATAGAGATATTCTTCCCGCATGGTACCATGGCATCCTGTACTACCATCATGTTGTAGATTGGACTCTTAGCTGAAAACAAGGAGACCACCTCCAGCTAATACAGCAAAACACAAACATTTTAACATTAGGGACCTAACAGAATCACTGGGCTGGCTAGAGGCGGGATCGTGGAGGCTACCCAGTCAGTCAGTAGCAATGCCTACTGTAAAATGGCTCCAGTGGAGACACTACAACTGCCTTGGAGGAGCAGAGACACCCCTGACCCTGGGCACCGGCTGTGACCACTGGGACTTCTACCTCTGTCCTTCATGTGTGGAGCCCAGTCAAGGAAAGTAAGCTCCTGCTGACTGTCTTGGGGAGGGCTCAGATGACTTGTTACAGAGTTCCACTGAAGAAGAGTGCCAAGGGTAAGGAGCCATAACCACTTGTTAAGCTTAAAATTGTCAACGAGTTTCTCAAAAAATGTTGAAGTCGTTAGCTGGTATAGCAGATATCTTGTCTCTTTTGCAAGTACTCCTTTGGGCAGTACCATCTCTGTGCTGGCAAACAGCTGGAGCTTAATAAAAGAATGTGGAAGGATGAGTGAATTGGAGCTATATGCTCGCGGAGTGCAGAACACGTACCAATAGACACGAAGGCGAGGTGAGGAGCAGGCAGGCACTGGTGACAAACAAGGAGAAGAAAACAGTTTCATTCTTAGCGAATCAAAAGGACATAGCGAAAGTCCACAGCCAGGCTGCAAGAATGTGGACACCGAACGGTACCAACATGGTGGCCAGAGGCAGTTAGAAGTGCTGCAGTGTGCTTCCATGACACTTCCTTTTTCTCCCATCTTAGCCTGAGCCAAATTGCACCAAATTTGGCAGTCTCCTGTAACCCTTGCAGAGCTATAAGTTCTGTGGACAGCGCCAGGGACAGCGCCAGTCTCTTTCTGGTCCATAGATGGATGATACGTAAAAGACATGTTTTAGAATAAGTGAATGAATACATGAATGAATGAGGGTGAGGATTAAGGCTCAGAGGTGGGAGAGGGAAGCGGGCACAGGGGACGGTGCCAGTGTCCAGTGGGGTGGCTCGGATCGGCTCAGGCCCAACGCTGGCCCCTCCCAGTGGCTCCTTTCTTTCTAATCTGTTCTCCCTCTCCTTGGGGATTGAGGTCTCTGGAAAACCGCCAAAACACTGTTATGGGAACGGCAAGCCCAAATAATGCTCCAGTCTCAGGAGGCTCTGAGTGCTGAAAGCCACTTCTGTTCCCCTCATTGGGTTGGAGGGGGTAGGGAAGGGCTCCCAGAGCCGACACTCCTTTTAGGGGATCTGGAAGGCATAAAAAGGCCCCTGGCTGAAAACTCGCTTCTTCATCCTGCAGTTGGTGCCAGAACACTCGATCCTGCACTGGAAGAAAATGTCTGTCCAGTAAGTACCTCTGGGAGATTTTGGGAAATGCCTTGGTGGGCATTTACCTTAGTGGGTTCATGGTAAATGTTATTATCTCAAGAGCTCCTGAAGAGAAGGCATGAATCGATGACCAGTTTAGGAAAGGCTCCTGCATTTTGGTGGGGGAATGTTCCCATATGTATTGAAGCAAATATCTAGAATTCGGGTCTAAGTCATGGTGGGGTTTCTGTGACTTAAGACTGGGGCTTGGAAACAGCCAAGAGTGTGGGGCCCTCAGACAGACTTGTGTTACCTTTCTTGCCCAGTCACTTCCTGGCTGTGTGAATCCTGGGCAGATTCTCTAACTTTGAACTCTAGGTTTTTCCATATGTAGAATGGGTACAACAATAGTACTTACCTCATTGTGTTGCTGTGAGATTTAAATGAAATAATAGCACGCAGAGTCCTTTTATGGTGGATGGCACATAGTAAGTACTTAATAAGAGGTAGTTATTATAATCTGGAGATCCCACTCTAAGAAGCGATAACATGGAGCCAAAGAAAGAAGGTATGACATAAGCAAAAATATAGAACCCAATTCCCCTGGTCTGATTTTTTAAAGTATGTGGCTCTGGGGGATTGGTGGATAAATTAGGTAACAGGAGAAAATGATGGTCTCATACAGGAGAATAATGGATGATGAGACACCTGACCCCACAAGCTGCCATCTCCCAACCCCTAGGAGGGAGAAGAAGGAGCCTTTCCTCTCCGTGAGGCAAGAAAGCCAATGAGGTGGTGAGCTGAGTGTTGACGGGACAGGATAGTTCTAGACAGGACCTGTCTAGGATCAAAGTTCTGGAAGGAAACTGACAGCAACAGGATGAATGGGTTTGTCTTCAGAGATGAGGGAAACCTGCAGAGGGTAAGATGAAGTTTACTGTGACCGCTGATCTTGAGAGAGGTTCTTTTTCTTGATGTCAAAGGAGCACTGAGTAGGGCCCACCTTCCACCCCGAGTATGTCTCCTCCTCCCCAAGTCCATGTGTTCCCCAACGGAGATGAGGATGTAGTGAACCGGCTTCCAGCCAGACCCGGAGTGCCTTCTCTCTTGGGAATCTGCCTCTGTCTCCAGGGACGTCTTGAGTACCAACACAGGCTTTTCCCTCGTGATCGCTTCGTTTCAGAGTAGAGCATCCTGCTGGTGGTTACAAGAAACTGTTCGAAACTGTGGAGGAGCTGTCCTCACCGCTCCCGGCTCACATCACAGGTTGGCCTCGCCCTCTTGAAGTCACCCTCTTTTCTGGTTTCTTCTTCTTTGGTGGCTCTTGGGATGGGCTCCCACTATGGGCTGTGGGGAAGGGAACCAAGTGGCTTCAGTTTTTTTTTAATTCCAAGAACCCATTTCCTCTCATTGACCTTTGCCTCATTTTCCAACGTGGCCAAATGCTGCTACTTTACTGGGGTTGTCTTCATGCTGTCAGTGCCCAGCTCGGGGCCTGGCACATAATAAATGGCCTATAAATGCCTGTCCCTTTAGTGTCTGAACAAATGAGGGCATCAAGCTCCTGGGAAGATTACATTAAAGGGCGGAGGGTTTCATGCCCACTCTATTGGAAAAGTGTTTCTGGAGCCAGGCCGATGTAGGTGGCAACCGCAGCTCTATCGTTTCATGATCTGTAAGTTCCAAAAGTCGCTTAAACTTTCTCAGCCTTAATTCCCTTACCTACCAAAAACTGAAATTTACCTCCTAGAGCTGTTGGAAAATTAAGTAAGGTCATATAAATAAAATGACTCACTCAGTATGCCACAAATCGTGATCAATGGACTGTAGCTCCTATTACTGTCATCTTCATCATAAGCTATAGAAAATAATCCATCTGCTTAGAAAAAAGTCACTGGTAAGGATTGAGCAAACATAATTCAAAGGCTAATGGGGCACAAACACAACACTGTGAAAGCCAAGCCTCCCAAAGGACTCTCTGGGGACCCGTCATTTTGCAGATGCGGAAACTGAGGCCCCGAGATGGCATGTAGCAAATCCTGAACCAGAACCCAGGTCCCTGCCCCCCAGCCCTGTGTATGTTCGTCTGGGCAGTAGCTCACACCCTCAGAGGACTATAATCAAGATTTTAAAGCTAGTTCTCCTGCTGTTCCATTTAAATAGCAGTTTCTGCAGACACATCTTTTCAAATGTCTTCATTCTTGCTCCTAATCCATCCCTCTACCCCGTACTTTATCAAAATCGATCAAGAAATTTGAACGTCACATTTACAAATGTGAAATCGATTGGTGTGTGAGGAAGTATGTCAGATGGAGAATCCCATTCCCCTTGGGATGCGTTTCCCTCAGCCCTTCCATGCCTTATCCAGACTCTGGGCACGGCCACATTTCCCAACATGTGCTCTCCTAGCGAAGACGTTTCCAAGTGCTGGCCGGTGTGAGAGCTGGGTGAGAACATCACGGCCAGTGGTATGGAGGGGAGGTTGCGCATCCAGCTGCTGATACAGTCCGCTTCCTCAGGGACGAGCCCACCCACAGGCGGGGGTAAGAAACATTGTTCTGTCTCCCTCCATCACAGGCAGGATCCCCCTCTGGCTCACCGGCAGTCTGCTTCGATGCGGGCCAGGACTCTTTGAAGTTGGATCTGAGCCATTTTACCACCTGTTTGACGGGCAAGCCCTCCTGCACAAGTTTGACTTTAAAGAAGGACACGTCACATACCACAGAAGGTGAAGGAGCACTTGGTCCAGCTCCACCTCCCAGGAATGTGGCCTAGCTCAGCCCTTCCTCCCATGTACTTTTAAATCTCTGGAATCCGGGAGGGGACCTGTGTACACACTTCCTTCTCAGAATCTCCCTGGGTCCTTGCCTCTGCATGGACACCTGGGAGTACAACCACGGAATAAAGGAGAAGTTAAGCACTAGGGCTTTGGGATCCAACATGCCTGGCTTTAAATCCTGTACTCCACAGACACGCCTTTGGCAAGATGTCAACCTCTCATTCTTAGTTTTTTGTTGGAATTGTTTTGATTTTAGAGTTGTGAGGTACATGTGAGGATTTGCATGCCAGTGATGTGTAGTCTCCTAGCAAATCCTCTCTCCCTCGGTAGTGGACATGGTGCCCAGGGCATGTGCCCATGGCTGTGTACCCCTTAACCTTTTCCTTCCCTCTATCCTTCAACAGTGCCCAGCGTCTGTTGTGCTCGCATGCCCAGTGCTAGGGTCCTCTTGTGAGTGGAGACATGAAACATTCAGTTTTTGTTGTTGTGGTAATTCTAGGTTTTATGATCTGCAAATTAGGAAAAATAATAGAATCTACTTTGTAGGTTTATTACAAAGATTAAATGAAAACACAGTGTCTAGCACATAGGACGCACTCAATAACAATACTAGCTCTCTTTTATTTTTATTAAACCACCAGCTATCTTGACTACTTTTTTATTGTCAGAAAGGCTACCCTGGGTGCCAAAAAAGTAGGAAAGGACCAACATGTCACAGTGACATCAGAAAGAGAAGTTTTCTAAAAACGAGGTTATTGCTTAACGGCTTGAGAACCTAAACCATCACTCCAGGGAGTCCTCATAGACATCACAATAAATATTGTCTTCTACTTGACTCTTCAGGCCTTTGGGTGGCTTTGTTGATCACAGATTCCAGGTGTTTTGAAAAGGCATCAAAAGAAAGAGAAAGGAAGACTCCCACAGATAACTTGCCTGGTAAGAGGAAGACTATGTCGAGCAGAAATGCTGCCAGGAGAGCACAGTTTGTGGTTCAGAGAAGGCCTTCACAGGCCTTCTACAAACCGGGGTGCTTTTTCCTCTTCATGACAGTGCAAAAGCAGATGGAAAAAAAAAATTTTAACTTTAGAGATGTAGGGTTCAGGTGGGGATTTGCTACTTGAGTACGTTGCATGCAGGTGCAGTTTGGGCTTCTGGCAGGCCCTCTCTCCCCCGATAGTGGACCAGGTACCCCGGGTGTTGCCAGGTGTCCCTCATCCTGCCTCCCTGCCCCCTCCCTTCCCCCAGCAGTGCCTGGTGCTCAAGTGACCAGTGATCGGGGCCCACTTATGAGTGAGAACATGCAGTATTCAGTGCTTTGTTTCTGTGATCGTTCACTTAGTATGGTGGTCTCCAGCTGCATCCAAGTGGCTGTGAAGGTCATGCTTTAGTTCTTCTTTATGGCTGTGTAATACTCCATTATGTATATGCACCACATTTCCTTTATCCAGTCCACTTTCGATGGGCATCTGGGTTGTTTCCATGTTTTTGCTATTGTCAATAATGCTGCAGTGAACATGTGTGTGCAGATGTCTTTTTGGTAGTGATATTTATGTTCCTCTGGGGATATTCCCAGGAGAGGGATTGCTGAACTGTATGGAAGCTCAATTTTTAGTTCTTTTAGGAATCACCACACTGCTTTCCCTAGAACACATAAATGTTGACAGGTTATAGGCTGTAGAGAGAGGTCCGATGTAAATGCCCATTGGGGCTGCATGGTGGGACATGAAAAATACTTAATGTCCAACTCTGGCTGACATAGGTTCTAACCCAACACAGCCTCATATACCATCATTTAACTTCTCTGAACTTCCATTTCCTCATCTATGATGTTTAAAAGGCACACACGAGAGCTCATAGAACATTGTCTTTCCCGCCTTGGTCACCCTGAGAAAGGGAGCTGATACGACTCTTTATTCTTCATGTTGTGAATTTATGGTTCTGACTTGATGAGGGCGCACAGAATGACCATTCCACGTTCTGCACTGACTGCACTGACTGCCTCTGTCTGTGACCCCTTCCCGTGTCTCAATGTCCTTCAGGTTCATCCGCACGGACGCTTACGTACGGGCGATGACTGAGAAGAGGATTGTCATAACAGAATTCGGAACCTGTGCTTTCCCAGATCCCTGCAAGAATATATTTTCCAGGTTACTGAAGCCAATCTACATGTTCTTCAAGACATTTTATATTAGCCCCTTTTTTCTCATGGCCCGAAAGTTACTGGACTAAGACATTCATTTGCTTCTGCAGGTTTTTTTCTTACTTTCGAGGAGTGGAGATTACCGACAATGCCCTTGTTAATATCTACCCAGTGGGGGAAGATTACTACGCCTGCACAGAGACCAACTACATTACAAAGATTAATCCAGAGACCTTGGAGACAATTAAGCAGGTGAGACTTAGTGCGTAGGTGATGTTGCTCAGAAATTTGGAACTTGGAATCAAATTAACTGTGCAAATTTGTGGAAAGAACAAGAGAGTCAGATGAAGTTTCAAATCCCAGCTATGTCACCAACTACGTGGCGTAAAGAAAACTTTATTTCTTTAACCATGAAATTTTAAACACGTACATGAATTGGAGGAAAACCATAGAAGGTGCATAGTATATTCATTCATTTTTTCATTCATGACACAAATATTTATTATTTTCATGTACCAGAACTTATGCTAGATGCAGGGGCTAGATCAGTGAGTAAGACAACATGCCCCTGCCTTTCATGGTTTTTATAGGCTGCTATTGGCCTGGTAAATACTCGGTGCTCAAAAAATCATACCTGCTGATGTTGAAAACCATGCTAGTCATGGTTTTAGGCAAATGTGGTGCCCTAATTTGTCCCTTGTAATAGACACTTCTTATTAGAAATAAAGCTATATCTTAAATAAAATAGAACACATCAGTAATATTTTAAAATGACAAATTTTATGGAAAATGTAAGCTGTCTTAATGCATCATTTCTTAGGATAGATCCATATTTATTAAGACATACCTATTTGTGAGTCTAGGAAGTTTAATATCTAGATGAGGAAATCAAACAAGTACATCAGTAGAATGGGACACAACATGTGATGCATTCTTTAAGATAAATAAAACACAAATAAGAAAGCACAAATAAGAAAGACATGACTCCTGGCGGTATTGGGGGATGCAAGGTGGGGTGGCCCAAGGGAGGTTTAAAGGGTTTGTGTTTTAGTGGGAAGTTACTGGAAAGGTACCACTTTGAATTTGGAAAAAAGGACATTATAGATGGGAGGATAAAATGATCAAAGGCACAGAGATGAGAAAAGAGGATATCTTGATGGAAACTAGAGAATAACCCCTTTTGGCTAGTCTTGCAGTATTTCTCAATGGAGGTGTGAGTGGCATTGGGCAAGAGGGGAATCATCATTGTGAAGACTGCCCCACACATGGCAGAAGTTTGGCATTCCAGGCCTCATCCTCAAAGCCCAGTCATGTTTCAGTCACTGCACAAACCCAGAATGCCCATGGCATTTTGAAATCTCCTCCTGGAGAGCAAAAACACTCCCAGTTGAGAACTAGTCATCTAGAGTGTACAATGTCAAGGGGAATAATAGTAGGACACAGGGTATGGTGAAATCAGAAGCCTAAATAATGAGATAAACATTTGGAATGAGTGGCCTAGCTCATGGGAAGCTACTGGAAGGTTTTGCTTAAGAACTGTTATAAGCAAACAGGTGCTTTAGGATGTTTAATTGAGAAGCCACGTGTGAGCTGCATCGAAGGACAAAAGAGATATGGTATAGCTAGGGGACCATGAGGTGGAATTCAAGACCAGAACCATAAATACAGTCATAGCAGAAATAGAAAAACCAGTCCTCAACGTCACAAGCTGATCTATGATTCTCAACAGACTATTTACTGAGTCTTAATGTAGACTTTCCATAGCCCTTTCTCGACTTTGATGTTTGTGCTTGACCCTGTACGTGTATGTGTGTATAAATCACTTAGAGAAGAACTGAAGTTGAGTTTCCAAATCATCCACTTGACTTTGACAGTGAATCTGTATTGCACTCACATGGTACTTTGATTGGAAACAGAGAAGCTATGGTAGGGATCCTGAATAGACCTCATTAGGGCTTAGGTGCCATTATGAGTAGCACTGTTCCCTGACTTCATACGAAAATGCAGTTTTAAAAATTTGAGATTTTGTGTTTGGTATTACTGAAATAGCCTTTCCACCAGTACCTTTGACCCCAGCCTCATTCCCTTAAGTACAATATCCATAATGTGGAAGCCATCTTTCTAAAATACATATAGAAGCATGTGACTCCATCTAGCGAACTCATAACTTCCAAAATAAGGTTCAAACATGGGCCTTTGTGATGGACTGCCTCTTACCCCGCTTCCTTCCTGAATGCCCTTCATGGCGGGCCTGCTGAATCGCTAGTAATCCCCAAAGAGCAATCCTGCTCCCCGGACCATGTTGTCATCCTACTCCACCCGGCTATTCCTACCCACCTTTCCAGCATGAATAGGAGTCCTTGCCCTCAGGAGGCCTGACTGATTCCCCAGTCCTAGGTGGCCTTTCTCTACAGATACTTTTGTGTGCTCATTATACTTTATGCCAGCTTGGCGCTCTAAGGCAGTGGTGTTCAGTAGAACTTTCTGCAATGATGGGGACATTCTGTATCTTCATTGTTCTGGTCTTATAAGGCACTTGAAATGTGGCTAATGTGACAGGAACTGAGGCTTGAAGTCTGAGCTAAAAATTAGTGGCTCCCAGATTGAACAGTGTACGTCTAGACCAAAGTTCTTAAAAATAAGGAGCTTCTCTTTTCCTAAACCCTGGCACGGTGCCTAGTACTTACTAGAAGCTTAAAGAGTGCTTGATAAATGATTGAGTGGATAAATGCATGTCTTGTCTATTGTTTACATAAGGGTGCTAAAAACAAGCTAAAAATATTCTTCTAATTAAATTTTAAAAATCAGGTTAGATAAATATATACTTCATTAATATTTTACTCAATAAATCTTTATTGGGCAGGTTTCAGGTAGAAATACAGGGTTAGTTTGCCCACCTGTGCCTCTGTATTCTTGAACAGGACCCTTGATCTTCTTCTTCTGCAAACCGAGAAGTTCATGCTAATTTGTGGATCTGAATTTCTTATGGACTCCTAATTGAATTAGAGTTCTAAATCTTTTCCCCAAGAATGTTTGCATGTAATGCCAAGAGATGTGTGGTTCCTCTGATGTCTATATATGCTCAGTCTTTTTCTACTAGAAAAATCCTGAAGGGCCTTTCAACTCCTCATACAGTACCATGTGCAAGACATTGGGTATGGTACCATACAAAACTGCCATTTTTGTAAATCAGAAACGATTGAATTCCAGCAGCCTTATACAATTCAGTCGAACACAAGAAGGGCAAAGAAGTCCCAGGAATGAAACTTATCAGTCTGAGGTCAGCCTGCAAGTGCAAAAAGAAAAGTAACAGGGGCACTGTAGGCATGGAGTTCACAGTCACAGAGAACCCCTGATTTCAGACGTGTGAGGAGTCACCGTCACCGGGGGGGTCAGAGGAGAGTTCTGCGCCACAGGTGGGAACCACAGGGGAGCAAGGGTAGTCTCCAGAGGGATGAGAAGAGAGGGAAAGTTCACTCGGGGAGAGCGTGCCAGGGATGGTGGTGGGGTCAGACCTGGGGGCACATGCGTACCGTCATCTCCTTTCTCCCATGACTTTCCCGCCACAGGTTGACCTTTGCAACTATGTCTCGGTCAACGGAGCCACGGCTCACCCCCACATTGAAAGCGATGGAACCGTTTACAACATTGGTAATTGCTTTGGAAAAAACTTCTCAATTGCCTACAATATTGTAAAGATCCCTCCACTGCAAGCAGGTGAGTTTACCAAGCTTTCCTCTTCTGAAATAGTCTGAGAAAGTTACTGAAAATACAGGATGCTAAGTCAGAGTAGCAGGACAGCATATATGAGAATTAAGTCGCTCTCAGACTTGAAAGCAATTCCTTCACCCCTCCCAGGGGACTCATGCCCACGGGCAGGCACCACAGCAAGAGATGATGACTTGAACATGTGGAAAGCAAGTGGTCAAGTTCTATCCCACTGTGTTTCACAATGTAGCACCTATGTGGATTTGTTCCTATAGAATTTATGTGCAAATCCAGCAGACAGTTTTGGGCACTTATTCATGTGCCAGGCAAAATTAAATGAAATAAACACGTAATACATAATGGCATATGTGCATATATGAGAGTGTGTGAAGTATTTCGTGTTTAATTCCCCAAACTACAGACAGATCCATTAACTCTTGGTAATAATATGGGGAAAGAAAGCAGGGGGAGAGTACGCTGGAATCCTCCATTCATTCTCCATTCATCGCCGTATTCAGCGTTAACTGCCTCGATGACAGAACTATTTGAATTTATATGGATTTTTGCTTAGTGTCATTCTCAAGGCGTAGTTCCTGAACAAACAACATCACCTGGAAAACTGTTAGAAATAACAAGTCGTGAGCCCCACCCCAGGCAGACCACAAGAGAAATTCTGGGAGTGGAGCCTGCCATCAGTGTTTTAAGAAACCTTTTATGTGATTCAGATGCACATTAGGGTTTTCAGAACCATTGGCTTAGTAAATACAATGCAATGTGCAGAAGAATTACTAAACGTGGTGATTGGCACAAACCCACTTATCCTATATTTCTTAGGCATCTCACATATTGCAAAAGGCATTTTGACCATACTAAGGTTTTGTCCTGCTCTCCTGACTGAAAGCCCACCTTCCGCTGTTGTAAGACGTGACCATTCTACTCTGCCTGCCACAAGTCTGTTTGAGTGCCCTTTTCCAAACCTGCTGCTATTTGGATTTTCCTGGGTGGTTGCAGCTTCACATGAAATTTCACTAAGAAATGTCAATGACTGAGAAAATAAAAATAAGCTCTGAAAAAACTCGAGATCTGAAATATGTACTTTTTTTTTCTTTGCTTATATAAGCTGTTTTGAATGCTCTGTATTTAAAATAAAAGAAGAGGCTGTTCCAAAGCCTTCTAAAACCACTTTATTTCAGACAAGGAAGACCCAATAAGCAAGTCAGAGGTCGTTGTACAATTCCCCTGCAGTGACCGATTCAAGCCATCTTACGTCCATAGGTAACTTGAAGGCCCACTATGAATCTTCAGGAAAACTCACGTTTAAAGATTTGCTTTGCCTACCTTTGATCCAAACCCGATCACAACTTCTTTTGCAGAAAACTAAGTGTAAACATAATTAATCTCACGTAGGTACTGTTGATTCGTGTAACTGAGCATACTTCGTGTGTGTCTCTTTGTGGCATGAGATCCGGCGCTTTCAATTCACAAGCGTGTTTGTGTTTTTGAACAGTTTTGGTCTGACTCCCAACTACATCGTTTTTGTGGAGACACCAGTTAAAATTAATCTGTTCAAGTTTCTTTCTTCATGGAGTCTTTGGGGAGCCAACTACATGGATTGTTTTGAGTCCAATGAAACCATGGGGGTAAGTCTTAGATTTGTTTGCCAAGTTTGTGATTCTGAAAGTGTGTTTTACGGTGCATACTTTTTTCCTTCTTAAAAGCATCAAAATATTTTCCTCTCTTCTCAAGGTTTGGCTTCACATTGCTGACAAAAAAAGGAGAAAGTACCTCAATAATAAATACAGGACTTCTCCTTTCAATCTCTTCCATCACATCAACACCTATGAAGACAACGGCTTCCTGATTGTAGATCTCTGCTGCTGGAAGGGGTAAGGAAGGACATCAGGGAAATGTCACGCCTCCTGTTGCTCCTGGAAATTAGGAGCCTTTCTAGAGACGCCGCTCTGAAGATTTAACCTGAATCTAAAAAAGCAAGGGCTAGGTCCGGGTCCCAAAGTGTAAGTGTAAGGCAGCAGGGAGTTTAGGCAGTCTGAGCCTCAAAACCACAGTGAATGGTTGAAAAAAACAATCAGGTCCATGAACTCCAGTTGAAAATAAAAGTGTCTGCAACCTGAAAAGTGAACTTAAACTTGGCAAAATCACTGGGGTGGGCCTTGAGTGACTAGCCACGTCAGCAGAAAGCAATATCCCTTAAAGACACCAACAGAACGGTGACAGAGCAGAACAGAGAGTATATTAAGGCTGCGGTTATTTAAACAAACCCAGGAGGCGGGTTTCTACTTTTATTCCCCCAGGATGGGCAGGAAAAAGTGGCTCTAAATTAGAACCTGGGTCATCAGCAGTTCCTAGGTGTGGAAAAAGGAACAGGCAGGCACCTGTGCTTTGAAGAAGCATGAGCCAACTCTCTAAAATTATTTGTAATTGCCTGTGCTCATGTGTGACTTTTTATTCCTACAGATTTGAATTTGTTTATAACTACTTATATTTAGCCAATTTACGTGAGAACTGGGAAGAGGTGAAAAAAAATGCCCGAAAGGCTCCCCAACCTGAAGTTAGGAGATATGTACTTCCTTTGAATATTGACAAGGTAATCGCCTTCTACACAGATTTCAGAAATAACTAGAATGTTCTATCTCTCTCAGGAATTGTTCTCCTACTTCATGTTTATACATAAAGTCTTGAAATTTCAGAGCTGGAAGGAGCTTTAAAAATAAACTAAATAAACTCCCCTCATTTTACAAATGATGAAACTACAGCTCAGAAGAGTGACATGACTTAGCAAAAGCAATTGCAGCACAGCTAGGATGAGAACCAGGTTTTGTATTTGTAAATCTACTGTTCTTGTGGCTCAGCCTATAATCCTAGCACTTTGGGAGGCTGAGGTGAGTGGATTGCCTGAGCCTGCGGGTTCGAGACCCATCTGGGCAACTTGGCAAGACCTTATCTCTACAATAAATCAAAAATTAGCTGGGCGTGGTAGCGTGCCCTTGTAGTTCCAGCTACTTGGAAGACTGAGACGAAAGGATCGTTGGAGTCCAGCAGGTCAAAGCTGCGGTGGCCAGGAGCAGCCACAGCACTCCAGTCTGGGTGACAGAGTGAGACTCCAACTCAAAAAAAAAAAAAAATCTGCTATTCTTTTACTTACAAAATCCCTTTAAAATATATTTTCTCAGTGAATAGTGCAGGCTCACTGATTGCTAGGATCCTTTGTCAATAATACTAACACATTAAATAATCTGAAATTCTGGAGAGATGAAGCATCAAAACAATAACTCTGTAGGGAAGTCAGCTCATTGTTTTGTTTTTAAATAAATCTGCTGAAAATATCACTATAGGCTAAAAATCATGAATAGGCTTAGAGAGTCATCTCTTTATTTCTACTTTTTCTTTTTTTTTTGAGTTGGAGTCTCACTCTGTCACCCAGACTGGAATGCAGTGGCTCCCGGCCACCGCAGCCTCAACCTGCTGGGCTCCGGCAATCCTTCCACCTCAGCCTTCCAAATAGCTGGAACTACAGGCGCGCACTACTACACCTGGCTAATTTTTGATTTATTGTAGAGATGAGGTCTCGCCAAGTTGCCCAGGCGAGTCTCGAACCCGCGGGCTCAGGCAATCCACTAACCTCAGCCTCTCAAAGGCGCTTCATACCTGTAGTCAGTGACTATCTTTTTAGAATAAGCAGACTAACATCTAGAATTTGTGGTGTGATGGAAATGCCATTCAAGAAGGTGTAATTTTCACACATATTGTAGATACATGAACAGACGTTTTCTTATTTCTATATGCTCCCTTGTTGCACAAAGGGAGTTGAGGCAGTTGCATGGTATGTGAAATTCTGTACCAAAGGCTTAGATCTGATATAGTGGAAAATGAGCCCAATTTAGAACCAGACATCCCTGGTCTTAAGCAGATGGGTCAGCTCTGTGAAAAGCAAGAAAGGGGAGGAGGTTGAGGCCAGGCACTGCAGAGAGGCAAAAGAGCCTCTGCAAAGAGGCAAGGAGGAGTTACAGAAGCAAGACTTAACCCAGAGATGCAAAGAAGCTGCCAAGCTGGTCCATCTGGAGCATGGGGTCAGTGGGGACAGGGCGGAAGGACAGGAATGCTGGGCTGCAGTGATGCCGAAGGGGCTTGATAGGCCTTCGGGTGCTACATTTTGATAGGGAGCCACTGAAGTACACTGAGTGTGTGGGTGGACATGGCACGATCAGGTCTGTTTCAGATAGAAGAGGGAGACTCCTGAGGCTAGAAGCCCTATTAGAGAATTGATGACATGGGGCAAATAAAAGAGGATACATACTTGAATAAAGAAAATGGCAACCGAGAGATAAAAGAAGACATAAAGTTGAGAAATGTGCAGGTGGCGGAGTCAACAGGAGTTGGCGTCTGAGTCTGGACCAGGGCAAAGGAGAGGAAAGAGTTGAGGGTACCTTCCAGATTTCTGCCCTGAGCCACTGAATTGGAAACAGAAGTAAGAGGAGCTGGTTTGCAAGAAAAGAAGTAAGATTTATTTTACACACGCTGAGCTGAAAGTACCCACTGGTTATCTCAGCAAAATGTTCAACAGGCAGCTGATATTCCTGGATCGGGAGAGAGATCACGGAGAAAGACCATTCTGGGTACCTTAAGCACTCTTGTTTTCCCCTAGGAAGCATACCTCTGGCACGAGGTTGAGCACCCATAAGATACTTACCAAATGGAGGTGTTCATTGATTTCAGTACACTCTTACTTTGCTAGTAATGGTAAAATCACAGTCATCTTTAAATTAAGGAGCTAAAAGAGGATCTCAAATACCTACATTTCAAAATGAAGAAAAAGAAAGGATTTCTGTAAAATGTGAGGTCAGCGTTGCATGAAGAATAATCACCCAGTTATAAAATGGAGAATTTTAATAATGATGAAAAATGCCTAATGTCACTTTGATCCCCACCTGCGCTCTCTTCCAATAGTTACCAAGTAGCCACAACAACAGGCATCCTACTCGCTTTCTCAGTGAGTACATCAAAAGGATGCACTTCTCGTTCTCAGAACACGTTCCCCTGTGTGGCCGAGAGAAGAAGGGAGGCTCAGGGGCGATTGTGCCAACAGCATGGAGGGGAACTATGAGGGAGGGACACATGGGTCTAGCCAGTCCACTGACAGGGTAGTCATACTTGTCGGACTAGTTAGTTGCCATGGGCAGTGTGTTGGCAGGTGGAGAAGAAATTGAAGCAGAATGGTTAAAGTCAAGAAGGGCAGTGTAAGGAGGAGAGACAGAGAAATGGGATGCAGAGAGGCAGAGAGAATTGGCTGCTATCCTGCTGGCAGGAACATAGGCAGAAGTAGTGGAGTGAATAGGATAAAATACTTTCAAAGTAGGTTGATCATCTTGGAAGGATTTGAGGTCAGGCTTACAAGCCCGTACTTTATTTGGCAGGTAATGAAGAGACAGTGAAGGTTTTTAAACAGAAGAAATCTGATAGCTATTGCTATCAAAATGATTAAATATATAAAAATTAGATGAAACAGCTAGCAAAGAAAAAAATCATACTTTATAATAGTATAATACTTTATAATCATACCTTTTATGTTTCCAAAAGAAACATAAAAATTTACTTACCTTTTGAAATTAGGAACTTGACAGCCAGAGAATACCAAGAGAGAATAAAAGGTAGCCAAGCACAGCAGCTCAGAAAATGCCCATTTGCAGAAAGTGCTAGAAAAAGAGAAGCCAGAAGAAGAAACAGAAGAATCACCAGAGAGTCCTTGTTTCTGCTAAGAGGATAATGTCACACAGGTCAGGGCAGGAGAGAGTTATGTGGATGCATTGCTATAGACAAGTCAGAATGAGTAAAGACTAAGGAACTAAACCCTTGATTTGGTGATCTCAGGAAGTAGAAGGAAGCAGAAATCAGGTGGCAAGGCACTGAAGGTGAGCAGTTTTTGAGTATGTGGGAGAAATTATGGAATCTACTTTTTTTTGTTTGTTTGAGTCAGAGGCTGGAGTGCGTTGGTATGTTCACAGCTCACCACAGCCTCAAATTCCTAGGCTCAAGTGATCCTCCCACCCTTGCCTCCCAAGTAGCTGATATTACAGGTGCTTATAATTATGCCCAGCTAATTTTTTTTTCACTTTTTGTAGAGACAGGTCTCACCGTGTTGCCCAGGAAGATCTCCAACTCCTGGGCTCAAGCAATCCTCCTGCCTCAGCCTCCCAAAGCGCTCATGCAGGCAAGAGTCAAACTATACTCTTAAAGGCAGTGAGAAAGGTCATAAATCAGGGGGATAAGAGGCAACACACAGATCAAGAGAAGAATGGGATGGACTAGGGAGAGGAGAGAGTATAAAACAACTGAGGTTTTGGGGTGCTGATTGAGGTAATGGAAGTATCTTTAAAGTATATCGTTATTTTTGAAAAGGCAGTACACGTGAATGGTCAAAAAACAAATAGAGCTATACAAAAGGTATGCATGGGGCAGTCTCACTCCAATTCCATCTTTGTCCATTCCGTCCCATTCCCGCTCCCTTTCTGTGTGTAATTTTTATCAATATCTTTCTTTTTCTTGCCTGCTTATGCAAATGTAAGAAAATACATGTATGTGTATGTGTGTGTGTATACATATAGTTATTAGTATAACTATGAATGTATGTGTATACATATAGTTATTAGTTCTCATTCTCTTACACAAAAAGCAGCTTTCTGTACTCTCTGCTTTGTGTCTTACTTCTTCCATTTAACAACCCATACCGAAGGGCTTGAGTTTACAGTCCTTTAGTGAACATATGCAAGGCTATCCAACCAATCCCTCACTGCTAGGCAACAGAACTGTTTCCAGTCTTTGGTTATTACAATAACGTCACCCACCTGGGCAACTTGGCGAGACCTCATCTCTACAGTAAATCAAAAATTAGCTGGGCGTGGCAGCGTGTGCCTGTAGTCCCAGCTACTTGGAAGGCTGAGGCGGAAGCATCGCCGGAGCCAAGCAGGTCGAGGCTGCAGAGGCCGGGAGAGGCCACTGAACTCCAGTCTGGGCAACAGAGTGAGACTCCAACTCAAAAAAAAAACAAAAACAACAACCAATAACATCACAAAATGTAACTTTGTACGTTACTTAATATATGTGCAGATATGCCCATAGGAGAGATTCTCAGAAGTGAGATTGTTGGGACAAAGGGTAAATGCATCTGTGAAAAATAGAAAGTCAGAAAAAGAAGGTAGTTTGTTAAGAAAAGCATAGATAATGTCAGAGAGCTATTATATTAAAGACTTAATTTCACAAAAAAAAAGATAGAACAGAGTAAAGCAATTCAATTTAAAACCACATAAACAGCCGGGCTCGGTGGCTCAGCCTGTAATCCCGCACCTTTGGGAGGCTGAGGTGAGTGGATTGCCTGAGCCCGCAGGTTCGAGACCCACCTGGGCGGTGAGTCCTCATCTCTACAATAAACCAAAAAATCAGCCGGGCATGGTAGCACATGCCTGTAATTCCGGCTACTTGGAAGGCTGAGGCGGAAGGATCGCTGGAGCTCAGCAGGTCGAGGCTGCGGTGGCCGGGAGCGGCCACTGCACTCCAGTCTAGGCGACAGAGTGAGATTCCAACTCAAAAAAAAAAAACCACATAAACAATATGTTAGAAATAGACATTTGTACTCAGTGTATGCACTTATGTAAATATGTGTCCATGCTCACACCCTCCCCCCAACATCCACCACCAAGTGCTTTGACTCTTTCACAAAATCTCTCAAAACTTGTTCCTCTTGTTGCTTTCTACCTCCCATCCCTTCCCTATCCTGAAAATCTTTGACTATTTACTTAGAATGCATGGTCTGCTGCCAGGAAAAAAAAAAATCCCCTGTGTTATCTTCTCCTTCACCTACTTTCTTTAATTCAAATCTGGCTTTCTCCTGAGGACTCTGGTCTCCCCAGCAGCAGTTTCCAGGGACAGCAGCTTCTCCTCCATACAAGGGTGCAATTCTCATTTTGTTGTTCCATCCAGCCATGTTTAAAGTCCGCCAAGTTCTCGTCTCATTTCAGTCAAAGTGGTACATCTACACACACGTAGACACCCCTCATTATTGCCGTCATCTACTCGCCGCCACTTCCTCTCCCTCCTGGCTCAATGTCACTTGCTTCCACCTCTGCTCTTTTTTTTTTTTTTC
>NW_007067578.1:119944-250206 GCF_000164805.1 Carlito syrichta
GCGGGTCTCGAACCCGCGGGCTCAGGCAATCCACTCACCTCAGCCTCCCAAAGGTGCGGGATTACAGGCTGAGCCACTGAGCCCGGCTCCACCTCTGCTCTTGTCTCTCCTCTCTTGGTTAGTTCTAACAATCTGGCCTCTCAGTTCTTTGGCCTCTTCCACAGAGCCTGTCTTCTAGTCGGTCTCAGCCGCTCACTCTCCATACCCTCGACCTTGCCATGCCTAAGACTATGCTCCTTCCATAAGCTTCGTTCATGACCCCTTGTGACAACCGCCTTCTATTTTTCAATATCGCTTGCCCTGCTGCAATTCCCACCAGAGACATCAGTCCATTGAGCATTCTACTTTCTCATTATCTCACACTCCAGTCAGGATGGGACTTCTCCCCTCATTCAATTTAAATTTTATGACAGAAACTATAGATCCTTATTCCTCTTGCCTCTTTCTTAAAACCACAACCCTAGTTCAATTCAGCTCTCCACCAATTCCATGCTAATACTGCCGAGGCTGAACTGAGGGGCAGAAAGCACATGATCATGTTAACTGGTCCGATGTCAAATGCATGACGACAAGCCTTCCTGCTACATCCCTCAACTTCACGTATGCTCTCACTTTGCTAGTTAAATATTCCGCACCCTTAGTTAAATATTCCACACCCTCCACTCTCAAAACTTTTAACACCTCCCACTTCCCACCTCCGCACTCATATGCAGCTGATTACTATGCTTCCTGTTTCTCTGAAACACACGAAGGAAATTAGAAAAGAACCATGGACTCTGCCACCACCTCTCCCTACCCACCAGCATCTGTACTCATGGACTGAATTATCCATCTTCCTATCCAGAGCCAATCTCTGCCATTCTCCCTCACCCACTCAAGGATGTCACTCTAGCAATTCTCCCCCTCTCTTCCAGATCGTCGCCTGTCTACCCTTTCCAATGGATCGCTCACACCATGCTTTTATAAAATCCATCTCCTGACTCCTTTCACCCCAAACAGCTGCCCTCTCATTCCTTCTCTTGCTGGAGGGTACCAGACCTCGGTCTTCCATTTGTGTACTCACTCCTTGTTAAAGATTCATGCCTTAAAATGGCCTACAACTGCATTTTTTCTCTTAATTTTTATTTTGAAATTGTGGAGTACAATTCAGGGTTAGGTATACAAATGTTCATTGTGCAGGTACCCTTATTGATGAGGTGTGCATTTTTAACTTTCCCTTAACCCCAAGGCTCTTACATCCTGCTGCCAACTCCACATCTGTTGGGATTTGGATGCCCAAGCCTATTAAGGCAAACTTGCACTTCTCCTCTTCCCTACCAAAATACCCTGTCTGCAGTCTCCCCATCTTTTTTGTGATACCAACCTTTAACTGTTCAGGCCAAACACCTCGAGGTCAAGCTTGACACCTCACTTACTTTCACGCTTCTTACCCACCCCATATCGTATCCATCAGGAAAGACTCTTGATCTGTTTTCCACTTCTCTCTGACTGCTACCAGCCTACTGTGAACCACTGCTTTCTCTTGACTAGACTGGCACAACACAAACTGGTTTCCCTGATTCCACCCTTGCATCGCCCCTGCTCCCAAGAGCAGTGTCAATAGAGCAGTCAGAGGGAGTCAGCTAAAAATAAGCCATAGTGTGTCCCTCCTCTACTCAGAGCCCTCCAACAGCACCCATTGCTCACTCAGAGAAAATACAAGCCCTCCCCTGACCTAGAAGGTTCTGTGCCATCCAGCCCAGTTACCTCTCCGCCTGTCTCTGCTACCCTTCCCAACCTCGCTCATTCAACTGCAGCCACACTGGCCTCTCTGGTGCTTCCCAAGCACACTTGGCAGCCTCCCTCCTCAGGCCTTTGCGCCATGAATGCTTTTCCCGGATAACTGTAGTGCGAACTTCCTCATCTCCTAAGAGTTTGTTCTCAAATGACACCTTTCGGAGGCACCTCGACCTCCTATTAACCTGCCTACCCCTCACACATCTAATCCCTCTTCCCTCTAGTCTATTTTTTATCCCCACATCCCTGGTATATTATACAATATAGATAAATTATATGTATGGCTTATCTCCTCAAACTAGAGTGAAGGCTCCACAAGGATGAGACTTCACTCTGAAATATCCCAAATACCCAGAATAAAGTCTAGAACAAAAACATGTAATTAAGTGTTTGATGAAAGTGTTAACAGATGAATGTGTGCTTAGAATGAACTCATGGTATCTTTTTTTTTTCATAAAACAGTTGGGAAAATTGTGTGTGGGGTGGGGGGAGAGGGAGAGAGAGAGAGAGAGAGAGAGACCTCAGAAAACATCTGGTCCAGTGGTTTATATTATTATTTCTTTCTGTCAACATAACTGCATGAGTTTTTTCAAGCAAAAGTAAAGTACATCCTAACTATAAAAGAGTGAAACACCCTTTTACCCCTTAGGCAGCAAAAGTTTTTGTTGTTCTACAGAAAAAAGTTATTATTATTAGTGCTATTTAAATTTTTACTTTGCCAGAGGCCCTTCCCTCAGAACCCTATGTTTTCTTCAAGGACAGTCTCACTTTACAGATGAGAAAACAGGTGGTCTAAGAGGGCATGTGACTTTCCCGGTGACACACAGCTAGTGACTGACACAGGCGTAGACAGCTGCCCCGTCATACTCTGGGGCGCCCTCGCTGTCTTTCCTGCACTGCTCTTCCCTGCACGCTGGCCTAAGAAATCACTCAGGAGATGAGACGGGAAGTTTGCATTTATGGCTGCCTGAATTTTCTTTCCTGCTCACCGAGATTTTCTGCGATCGTCTTTCTTAGGCAGACACAGGCAAGAATTTAGTGACACTGCCCAACACAACTGCCACTGCCATTCTGTGTAGCGATGAGACCATCTGGCTGGAACCTGAGGTTCTTTTTTCAGGGCCTCGTCAAGGTGAGGAGAGCTAGAGAAAACCTCACGTGGGAGAGGGAACACATATTCCGTTTAACAGATGGACTGAGTTTTTCTAAGTGTGTGCTCTGTTTTGCAGCATTTGAGTTTCCTCAAATCAATTACCGGAAGTATGGCGGGAAACCTTACACATATGCATATGGACTTGGCCTGAATCACTTTGTTCCAGACAGGGTAATTAATCCTTTGGACTAATATTAGGACTGTGCTTTGAGCATATGCTGGTCAAGTGAAGCATACTGACTGACTGATTTTTCTTTCTTACAAGCAGCTCTGTAAGCTGAACGTCAAAACTAAAGAAACTTGGGTCTGGCAAGAGCCTGATTCATACCCATCAGAGCCCATCTTTGTTTCTCACCCAGATGCCTTGGAAGAAGATGACGGTAATGAAAGCAATGGATGTGTCTGAATGCACTCTTTTTGCTGGAGTTCTTTCTCTTTGTGTTAGTTCCTCAAGAAAGCGGTCAGGTTGATTATTCCTTATTGTTGAGAAATGACCTTAACACTACAGGCAGGGCAGCACTAGAGCATTTAAACTCATCTGAAGATAAGTTCCATCTTGCAGTCGGGTCTTGTTGATTTCTAGTAGAAAGAACGCTGATGCAATATCTGGTATCACAATGGAGTATCAACATCATCTAGGTGAGGGAGAGAAGGAAGGAAAAAATGGCAATGCAGATTCTTGGTTTTTGCCTTTCCTGGCCAAGATATCATTCTGAAAAAGAATACTTCTAAGACTGAGTGTCCTAGTAGATCAAAGAAAACGAGACCGCAGCTCTGTGGCTCTAGCTTTCATTTGTTCTTTTAGTTAGCTGGGGCTAGAATGGGGTCCAGAGTCTCAGCCTATGATGCAGCAAGTCCCAAAGCATCCATCTGGGTGAGTTGGGACAGGGAGGTAGATTACACTCTGTGGGATTAACATACAGGAAACCACATCTTTAAAATGAAAAATTTTAAAAGAAAAGAAAGCCACAGCGAAGTGAGATGAAGGATTGTGGAGTCACTTGATGCTAAATTATTTTACATATATATTCCATCCAGTCAAAAGTGCAAGTGATTTGTTCTCCTACTGTTTGAAGGAAGTCAGTTTCAGATAGATCTTGGAATTTACAGATATAATAAATCTTCAAAGATTTTTTTATGCCCCCCAGCTTCCCCTTCCCCAAAGTCTCTTAATACATATTTTTCATTTGATTGTCAGAACAGCTGTAGATAAAGCAGATAAGAACAAAGATCCAGCCACTCAATAAGTATTTATTGAGCGTCTCCTATGCTCTAGTCATTGTCTCAAACTATTGGGGAACAGCAATGAATAAGACAGACTTGGTCACTCCTTTCCTGAAGCTTCTAGTCTAGGGAACACGGAGAGTTTAAAGACCCCTGAGTGGTCACACAGCTAGTTTGTAGAATACTCAAAACAAAAAGTCAAGTCATAGCGTTTTCTTTTGCCAATGTAATGCCTCCTATATTATTTCAATAACATTCACTGTATGTCCTGGACTTTTTCATACTAAGATTTGCCCTATGTACTTCTGGTTGACAGGTGTAGTCCTGAGTGTGGTGGTGAGCCCTGGGGCAGGACAAAAACCTGCCTATCTCCTGATTCTGAATGCCAAGGACTTGAGTGAAGTTGCCCGGGCTGAAGTGGAAATTAACATCCCTGTCACCTTTCACGGACTGTTCAAAAAATCCTGAGCAAATGTATTCTTGCATGATGTGTTTTTGTTGCAAAGCCAAGAAAACCAGCTTCAGGTCTGCAATCAAATTCTGTTCAATTTTAACCTACTGTATGTCATGGTTTTAAGTTGCAGATGCAGACAATTTTGCAATGTTTTACACAAAACACTCAGTTGAGCAAACAATTCCTTTTTTTTAAAGTACATATTTAGATAATCATAGTTCCTCTGTGAGACAGACCATAACCAAAAAACTCTTAAATACTTAGCAATCAAATAGGAAATGAATGTGGACTTATTAATCTGCTTTTTATTCTATTATAAAAGTACATTTTAGGTATCTACATGTTTCAGTTTTTTTTTAACATCTAAAAACCAAAGTTCTCTACATCTGATTTATAAATGGCTTTACTGAATCAAGGAAGTATCATGCAATAAGGATTAATTACTAAAGATCAAACCAAATATTTTCTCAAGCCAGGAACTATCATCCAAGAGTAACAATAGTCACTGCTTTGCATATATAGAACTGCTCAAAGATTCTCAAGCTTATAAACTTTAACTTTTCCATTTATTATAGGAAATTACTATAATTTCTGATTTCACAGTGAGAAAAACCTGTGTCTAGTCGACTGAGGCTCCTCAACCAAATAACATCTCAGAGGTTAAGTTATGTGTTGAAATTTTATGTAACATAAAAGTACATATAGCAGAACTGTATTTTTTTGAGAAACAGCATAAAATACTTGCAAACATAATATCGATGTAAGATTGGGTTATGAAATAATGTTGCCTATTTGTTTATCTGTGCTGAAGCACTGTAAAATCATCTGAGAGAAGAAATATTAAATTATTAACATTCAACTATTAATATATTTTAAGCACTTTTGGTTTTACATTACTTTCTTCTATGCTACAGAGTACCAAAAATGGATATTGACAAAAAATTACATTCTATATCTTAACCCTAATATCTATTTTATGCTCAAAACCATTACATATTGTAATATGTAAGATGATCAGTATCTTGTTTGAGTGGGTAAAAATAGCTTGAAGAAACAGACTGACCAGGGTACTTGATGCATCTATTTCATTTCTGTATTTAGGCAAGATGTAAATTCATCTTATAAATTATAAACACTCATTAAAACATACTTTTCAAAGAAAATCTAAAAATATGAAAAAGTGGAAATTATAAAGTAAAATCATATAAATCTCCTCTAAGCTCAATGACAATTAGTGTTTGGGTGCTGGTCTTTTTCATCTTTTTCAATGCTTTTCCTCCTATAGATTTTAATGTAATCTTTATTTTCCCATGGGTAATCCCTAGGTAGAACTAGAAATTTCAAAACAGAAAAATGAATATGCTAGGGAATTGCATGGAGTGCATCACTATAGTTAAGCATCAATCTATTGTTTTCCTCTTTGGGTTTTTTTTTTTTTTTTTGTCTCTAAGCATGGCACATGGACAGAATTCTGCAAAGAAAGCTGTTTCTCCATTTCTTTTAAAAATACGCAAAATTACTAAATTGAAGGCTTAATGTCTTCAAACTTAATAGAATTCCTACAACTCTCTTTTCCTACACTCACCACTTAATCATTCCCTGGCTTTTTCTCATCCATTTTTCATGAAGCAAGTCTCACAATTCAGTGTTCACATCTCCTGTTGTATGATCCCCTTCCAAGGTCACCATAGTGTGAAGAAGTGAGAGGCAGATAGGATTAAAATAATGTACTGCCAGTTTCATTTCACCAACATTGGAAGTCTCTATTATAATCATTGCTAGCATTATAGCAAGAAGGTTTAAGAGCTGCTTTTCAAGTCCAAAAATAGAACATGAGCTTTAAAATCTCAAATTAGAATAAGGGAGATTTAAGCCAGGCAAAAAAGATTAACTTGTAAATTCAGAATGAATAAATTAAGAAACCTGCTTTCTAAGAAACAGCTACCCATGTGGGAGAGCTAGAGAACCGTGTCCCATCTATTTTTTAAAAATCTGCTTTAAGGGAATAAAATCAATTGAGTTATCATAAATCAAACTGTTTTTAAGTAGTTATTTTTAAAATAACAATTTTGGGGTCTTAATTTTTTTTCCATTTTGGGTACCTTAATCGCATCCAAAAGGTAAGGATAATAAAATTTTGAGGATAATATCATCAGGGGTAATTAGTAACTGATAACTGCCTCATGGCAGACAATCTACATGGAGTCTTTATAGTATATTCTAAAGCAGAAAAGTCCAACAGATATCAGAGGGAATTTATTTTTCAAGAATTCTATGACAATATTACTCCATCACCCCACAATCTGTCTGAGGAATTAATTGTAATGCTTTCTTCTGTTCTGCTTAATAAGAAGAGTATCAGTGATTAGGGCTTATAGACACATCCCTTAAGGAACACCAAATCTAGTAAAATGCTGTCTCTGAAAGAGAGGAGAAAAGAAACGTACATGTACTGAGTGCTTACTGTGTGCTAAGCACTTTCATTCCTAACACTACGCTCATCATGGTACTATTCTTCCCATTTTAAAGGTGAGGAAAGGGAGGCCAAGCTACTTTTCTAATGAGTAGTAAAACTTATACTGAAACCTACATTGAAATGGGACGTTTTCCCCAGAAGATGTAGTTTTTGATACCATCTGAAATATTCCTACTAATTTAAAAGTGTGTTGCAGATACACCATTATCATACTACTTAGTCACCAAGTCTAGGTGCAAATAACATTTTTGGTGGTTCAGTAATTCTTACTATTGATTAGTGAACCAAAATGGTTCTTGAATAGTAGTTATCATGTACCATGTATTTCTTATGCCAGGGGTTTCATGAATTAGTCTCTACAATGCCCTGTGTGTACACTTGATGATTCTATTTTACAGAAGACAAAAGTGAAGCTCAATAAAGTTAAATAACTGGATCAAGTGTTCACACAGAACTGAGATCCGAATTCAAATACCATAAGTATTTGTTGGATCCTGTGAACTACTAGGTGAGATAGTTCACAATTTCAACATGAGTTTATTGCCTTCCTTTAATGACGTCTTAAAAGGCTGGGTTTTCAGTGGTTGCTTTGAAAATTCAAGTGCCCTGAAGAAATTAACATGGATCAGAAAATGATGGCAGTGTCCAATCTAATTCCAAAATTTGAGAAGTTGTGCAATACCTAAAAGACACTAAGTTGTTAGAACAAAGATATTTATACATCCCTTCAGTTTAACCACTTAAGAAACAGAAGTCTCAGGCATTTCTTTTGGGCTGGAAGTGCCATAAAAAAATTACTGAGGGATTCATGAATCAAAAAAAGTTTGAGAGCTTTCATTTAAAACTCTGGTTTAGTATGTAGAGCTTCAACCGTGTAGGACCCAATCTAGAAGAATTTGATTTGAATACATTTCTCTTCGGAGCAAATAATTTTATATCAATTCTTACATTAAAGTGTCATTAAAGGCCTTTACTTAATTAAGAAATAGGAAAATATGTTTGTTTATGGGCATTCTGCAAGGAGACAAGTATAAAATATATCCAAATCTTATTCCAAGACAGAACACGTTTTTATTGGGGTGTATCATGAGACACGTGTTTCAAAGAATACACTGAATGCTAATAAGCAACTAGGCCTTTTAAATTAAGATGTTAATTATAATTCCAAAGACAACCACTAAGAAAAATAATTTTTTAGATATAGTAAAAGAAGCAACATAGGAATTAACATTGTGCACTAGAAAAACATGTACTGAAAGCAAAAGAATTTGGTAACAGATGAAGAGGGGAACAACAAAAAAAGACACATAGAAAACAAATTGCAAATGACAGAAAAAATCATATTAAAAACAAATGAGTTCAACACTCCAATCACAAGGCAGAGGATGGCAGAATGCAATTTTTTAAAACGATCTAGCTATATTATATCTAGAGCAATACCCTTTAGGTGCAAAGGCATAAATATGTCAAGTAAAAGAATAGAAAAAAAGACACATGCAGAAAGTGACCCAAAGAGAGCTGGAGTGGCTATACTAATATTAAATGAAATAGAACTTAAGACAAAAAATTTTTACTAGAGACAAAGACATTTTATAATGATAAAGGAGTCAATCAGGAAGAGATAATAATTAGTAACATATATGCACTAACAGATCTCCCTAATACATGAAACAAAAACTGACAACTGAAGAGAGAAAGATACAATTCAACAATAATAGTTGAAGACTCCTACATGTCTAGCTTTTAATGTTGGATAGAAAACTAAGCAGAAGATCAGCAAGAAAATAGAAACTTTAACAACAAAGAGAAGCAAAGAGACCTACATCTGTAGAAGAATCCACCCAACAACAGCAGAATATTCATTCTTCTCAAGCACACATGGAACATTCTTCAGCATAGATTCACACGTTATACCATCAGAGGAGCCTAAATAAGTCTAAAATGGTTTAAATAATACAAGCAATGTTTTCCGACCACAGTGGGACAAATTAGAAGTCAATAACACAAAAATATTGGCAAATTCACAAATATGCATAAATTAAGCAGCACACTTAAATATTCAATGTGTCAAAGAAGAAAACATAAGAGAAATTACAAAATATTTTTTATGAGTGAAAGTAAAACTCAACATACCAAGACCTATGGAATGCAGCCAATGCAGGGCTTACAGCAAAATTAAAGTAAACACCTATATTTTAAAAGAGCAAACATCTCAAATCAATAATTTAAACTTTTGCCTTAAGAACTAGAAAAAGAACAAACCTGAAATAAGCAGAAAGAAGGAATAAAGACTAAAGTGCAAATAAGTGAAATAGAAAATAGAAGAACAATAGAGATTAATAAAACAAAAACTGGTTTTTTTGAAAATATGAACAAAATTGACAAAAAATTTTTAGCAAGAATGAATAAGAAAAAAATAGAAAACTTAAATTACTGAATTCAGAAATGGAAGAGGGGGCAACACTAATGACCTGAAAGAAATTCCTTTTAAATAAGGGAAAACTATGAATACCTGTTTTCAAATAAATTAGATAACGTAAGTGGAATACATAAACCCCTAGAAAGGTATGACCAATAACAACTAACTCAAAAAGAAATTTTAAAATCTGAATAGACCAATTTGGGTAAAGAGATTGAATTAGTCATTTAAAACATCCCAGAAGAAAAGTCCAGGCCTAGTGACTTCACTGGTAAATTGTACCAAACATTTAAAGAAGCATTAGCACCAATCCTTCACAATTTTTTCCAAGTAGACATATCGGAAATACTCATTCTATGAGATCAGTTTTACCCTTTATTACAATACCAAAGATATAATTAAAAAAAAAAACAAAACTACAGACAAACATCACTTATAAGGTCATACACAAAAGAAAAAGAATTATCAATAAAAACAGTAGCAATCTAAATGTAATAATATATAAAGAGGACTCTGCACCATGACCAAATGGGATTTCTCCTAGGAATTCAAGGTTGGTCTAACATCCAGAAATCAACATAATGCACTATGTTAACAGAATAAAGGACAAAGCTTGCAAGATCATCTCAGTAGGTGCAGATATACCATTTTAAAAACATAAATAACTACTTATGCTAAAAGAAAATCATATTAGGAATAGAAGGAAATTTCCTAATTCTGGTAAAGAGTAGAAGATTCTGCAAAGAATCCAGTGTTAACATCATATTTTACAATGAACTGAAGTCCCCTGAAATCAGGAACAATACATTAATGTCTACCCTCACCCCAACTATTCAGTATTGTACAAGAAACAATATGTATATGACTGGAGAGGAAGAATAGAACTATCTCTATTCACAGATGATGTGATTTGTATGTTGAAAATTTTAAAGAATTCACTTTTCAAAAAAACTGATTAGAACTAGTAAACAAGTTTAGCAAAGTTTCTGATACAAGCTCAATATACAAAAATCAGTTGTACATCCATATACCAGAAACGAAATAAAGAAAAATAAAGAAATAAAATAAAGAAAGCAATTCTATTTATAAAATAATTCAAAAGAACAAAACACTTAGAATGTAACTTAAAAGACGTTCAAGACTTGTACACTGAAACTACAAAACAAAGTTGAAAGAAATTAAAGGAAGAATTCCTAAATAAAGAGAAAAGCATTCCAAGTTCATGAATCAGGAGACTTAATATTGTTAAGATGTTAATACATCTCAGAATGACACATAGATTCAATGCAATCTACATTAAAAAAACCAGATTTTTTAAAAGCAGAAATTGACAAGCTGATCCTAAAGTTCATGTGGAAATGCAGGTGACCAAGAATAGTCAAAACAATCTTGAAAAGGAAGAATAAAGTTGGAGAGCTCACACAGTATCATTTCAAAATCTATTACAAATGTACAGTAATCAAGATAGTGTGGTACTGGTTTAAGGATAAAAAAGCAGATTAAATGGATAAAGCGAAGAATCCGGAAATTAATCATCACATTTCTGGTCAATTGATTTTCAACAAGAGTGTCAAGAAAATTCAATGGGAAGAGAATCATCTTTTCAACAAATGGTGTTAGGAAAATTGGACATTCTCATTCAAAATAATAAAATTATATTATAATATAATATAATTATATCATACTATATGCAAAAATTAACTCAGAATTGATTGTAGAACTAAATGTAAGTGCTAAAACTTATGTTCTAATAATATTCCTAGAAATAGTTATTAAAATTATTATTCACTTGTGCTTCAAAGTAGGCTTTAAATAAAACTTATTCATTTTAAAATCGCATGTGTAGTTATGTCCACTTCTCATCATGTTTTTCACAGAAGACAGAATCCATAATATTTAACATCCTTTCAGAATCACAGAATCTTAAAACTGAGAGGACTTGAAAATCATCCAAGTCAGCCTCTATCTGAAGCATAATTCTTTTCCACATTTTAGGAAAGAAATTATCTCTTTTTCAATCTCCTAATGAAGGAGACCATTATTTCTAAGATAGTGAGTACACTAATTTGCATATCTACTTGTGAGAACACTAGTCTTTACTAAGACAAAACCTACTTACATTAGGATTATAAACAATAACTCTCTCACCATGAAGAATAGAAGAAACACCCTGCCTTATTCCAAGAAAGTGGTGTGAGATAATAAGTACATTCAAAATATATAAGCCACAATATAAAAAAGCCCAGTAATACAGAATCACTAAGATATTAAATTTTGTGATCTTAAAAATTAAAAGGAAATATCATATCCTCACAAACTTTTAATGCACTTAACATTATTTAAGTGAGATGTGTCAGATGGTCACCCTTAATTTTTATTGACTTCAGGGGAATTAATTTGCAACTAACAGACTTTACATTCAAGAAAAATATTAGTAAATTAAAATTATTGTTTGAATAGCTAGAGTTTTATGTGAAGTTACAAGTAAATCTTAACATAAGTGTTGAACACAAAAGTTACTACAAGATGTATAACAAAAAGCTTTAACAAGGATTTGTTGCCAACAATAAGAGTATGAACAAGTCTCTTTACCTCTGCTTTTCAGTATACTCAAAATCAGAGGAATTGGAAGACATTATCTTCATGGTTCCTTCTAGCTTTGAAAATTCTGTATAAGATGGAAAAGCATAATGGTTATTAGTCCTATATGGACTTAGCATTAGATAATAACATCTCCAAAATTTACTGATTATCACTTTGTATCAAGTTCTATTTCAAGCAACGTGGTGAAACAAACAGACAAATATTCCTGTCCTCATACAGTTTACTTTCTAGTGGGTGAAGCAGATAATAAACAATATAAATAAGTAAAAAAGAAGTATGCTAGATCATGGTTAGTGCCAAGGAAAAGAAATAAAATAGGGGAAAGGTCTATGAAATTTTGGGAGAGGGTTGAAATTTTAGGTAGGATGGCTAGGGAAGGCCTTTTTGAAAGGTGACACTTAGTCATGTCTGATGGAAGAATGTGCAGTGCAGTGAAGCAGGAGATCGGTGGAGATGAGGGCAGAGAGATAGAGAGCTCTTGCAGGGGGTGTAGTGGTGTCATGCTGACTTGATTGCAAAGCACAAGAGAGTTATGAGCAGAGGTGTAAGATAGTCTAGTTTATGCTCTAACATCATCTTTGGGGCAGCCATTCTGAGACTAGAGGCTAGATTTCAGAAGTCAGGTAGGCTTTAGGGAGCTATTGCAGTGATCCCAGTGAAAGAGGATGGAGACTTGAACTAAAGAAGTGGCAATGAAGGGGATAAGAATGGTGGAATTCTGGGCATATTCTGAGCATACATCCAACACAACTTGTCAACCAACTAGGGTGGGAGGAGAAAGTAAGAAGTCAAAGGTAGCACCAAAATCTTTGTCCTGAGCACCTGGAAGGTTGGAGTCACCCTTTATGGAAGAGTCAGCATGGGAATGGTTCAAGAATTGTTTAGAAATGAATATTAGGAATTGTTTTGAACATGTTGAGTTTGAGATGTCTATAAATACCCACATGGCATATCAAGTAAGTTGCTGAATGTAAGTCTCTGGAGGTGAGGAGAGGTCAGAGCTGAAGATATAAATTTGTGAGTCATCACCACATAATTATTATTTAAAGTCATAAAACTAACTGAGGCCACCTAAGGAAGAAGTAGTGACAGAGAAATAAGGAGACTCAAAGTCTGAACTCTAGAGCACTCCACATTTGTATATTAGGGAGATAAGAAGCAATTAGCAAAGAAGGAGCAAACAGAAATGTAGGGGGGAAAAAGCAGACTAGATGGATGTTATGGAAGCAAAATGTTTTAAAAACAAGTGAGTGGCCAAGCATGTCAAATGCTGCAATAGGTCAGTTGAGAGGAGGATTGAAACTGACCACTTCTCACTGAACTTGGCCATATGAACATTACTGGTTGATCTTTAAGAGTACTTTCTGGGAAATGGTGCGGAAAAGGACTTGATTGTTCTGGATTCAAGAAGGAATGAGAGGAGAAAATGGGAAATACAGCATAAAGGGCATAGAAAAACACATTTTTCTATAAAGGGAAGGAGAATAATGAGAAAAGAAAATGGTGGTGAGAGGGAGAGAGAGGAATCCAAAAGGTTTTTTTTTTTAATTGAAGAAACTATAGCATACTTATATGCTGATGAAAATGATCCAGTAGAGAAGAAAAAGACATGATAATTCAATAGAAAAAAGAAAAATTTGGGAGGCAATAACAATAGACAAAGAATGGAATCTACAGCACATACACATTTCTAGGTAGCTTAATGAAGTTTGGGATCTGTGCAGCAAAGTTATAATGAATGATCATAACATTAAAGGAGAGTGAGATAGGAAGACAACAGATTATCACGGTTCAGGTCAGAGGATTGTTGGCTATGTTAAGCCAAATCATTTTTGAAATCAGGGAGAACAAGAGAGAGGTAGTGGTTGCAAAGTAGAATGTCTGAACTTGAGAGAGTTTTCAGTAAGGGGATTGACAAGAGCAAGGATAGGACATGGAACTGAATGGCGAAGGAAGAGTGGAAGAGAGGAGGTCAAACAATTTATCACCAGAGCATGAAAAACCACCTAAATAAATGTTGGCATTCTCCAGAATTATGACGCAAATGAAGCTGGATGGAAAAGAATGACCAAGTAGCCAGAATGCTCAAAGAATGAACGCCAGCAATCTGGGAAGTACTAAAATGGTTACACTGGGTGGGATAATGGAAAAAGAGTAAAATAACATGAGATTCAAGCTGGGTACTTTCTGTGGAGGGAAAAGGGAGAAGGATCTGGAAACGGCAGACCCCATGGCAAGAAAAAAACTTTTCTTCAGAAGAGCTTCAGAGACATAACCAGCAGAATAGAACCATGTTTGGTTACAGAAAAAAGAAGAGAAAGTTCACAGATGAAATTAAAATAAGGAAGAGCTTATTGCTGATTCACATAGAAGTCTAGGATTTCAGCAAATGAGAATCAGGGAGATGAGAACAGAAAAGAAATGTCTAGAGTCTTACAGAATTTAAATTCAGAAAGTACGTGAACAGTGATGAAGGGCATCACATCATGTTATTATTTCTGATGTACCAGAAGACTAAAGTAGTTGAGAGGCTATCAGTTTTGGGGGGAGAAATATGAGGGAGTGTTTTGCTAGAGCAGGAACTGTTCAGGACCTTGTCCTTGGTTCCTATGGATGGAGATTAGGATTCTGACCAGAGGGTGGCCTAGTTTAAGGATACAGATGCTGTCTTGAGTTTTGCTGATGGTGGCTGTAGAGTATGGTCTTACTTTATGGCTGGGCACTGTCCTGCCTTCTGTCAAAGGTAGCCTAAGGAAGAGGTAATTTACTCACTCACTCACCTTCTATCTGCTAGGTATTCTAAGAATTTTCCATTCATTGACTCCTCATACCAATGCTATAAAGTTTACTAAGTAGAAAAACAGGATTTGTTCCAAAGCAGTCTAGTTCCAGAGTCTATGAATTTAACCACACCATAGTTGACGTTTCAGTTGATTAAATATGGAAAAATGTAATGAGCTCCCTTAAGCTCATCTATTTACGTACAGAGCCAGGACTAGGTCACAATCCAGGACTCGCAGAATTCCTTGTTTTCTTTGTTATCGCCATGTCTTTCCTGATTATAATATTATTAAAACAGTATCTACTTTTATCCTTTGTTGTCAGAAGTAGTTCTCAGTGCAAGACCACAGCTGGAATTAATATTCCTACCACCTTTCTTGGACTGTTCATGGAATCAAGACACCATTTGGACCCCAGTCTCTCCCACTCATCTCCATTCTCTTTTCATTATTTCCCTTCCATTTACAGAAAAACTTGTTCAAGGCATTTTCTATGCTTTATAGGGTATTTCCTATTTTCTGCTCCCATTCTTTCTTGAACAAAAAATACACAGAAGGCCCATTAATTGACAAGGCTCAAGCCTTTGTTGATAGCGTTTTAAAAGCCTCCCTCCGAAGTGACTTATCTGTGAGAAATTTGTTCCATGTTGATACTGTGGGGTGGTATTTAGGAGAAACAGAATTGGGATGCTTCTGTAGTTATACAAATTGACAAAGTGACTCCTTTTAAGTGGCCCAGTATGTTAATTCACCATTATTTCCCACTATTATAATTGTTCAAGATCTGCTTATGAGTGAGAACATATGGTACTCTGTTCTTTGTTTCTGTGATAGATCACAGAGTATGATTGACTCCAAATCCATGCAAGTTGCTGTGAAGTCCATATATTGGCCCTTCTTTATGGCTGCGTAATATTCCATTGTGTATATGTACCACATTTTCTTTATTCAGTTCAGCCTCTATGGGCAACATGGTTGTTTCCATGTTTTTGCTGGTTGTGAATAGAGCTGCAACAAACATACGTGTGCAGGTATCATTTTGTAGAATGATTTGGAAACAAATGATATCTTAAGCTTAGTGAGATACATTACCAAAATTATAAATGCATATACCTATTAGTTGAAAAATTCCACTTCTAGGAATTTATCCTTTAGATATGTTTGCATATTTGCAAAATGGCATATATGAATAGACATTGCAATACTGTTTGTAATGTCACATATTGAAAGTAACATAAATATCCCTTAATAAAGAACTGGTTAAATAAATTGTGATGTATCCATACAGTGCAATACTGTACAACTATAAAAAATTCCAAAGTAAATGGAAAAATAAATTGCAGAAGACTATATGTAGAGAGAGAGAAACTTTTTGAGTTAAGAAACAATGAGGGAGATTCTCAGGAAGATGGAAGCAGAGTCAGTCGGACTAAGCAAGTCCCAGTGTGAGTGAGTGAGTGCACGGAAAGTTTTGTGTACGTGTCAGTGAGTAAGTGGGCATGTGAGTGGCTGACTGAGTAGGGACTTGGGAGCAAGTGGCCAGGGCTCTCCTGGTGAAGCAGCTGGTGCCACAGCTGCTCTGCATGGTCCCTAGTGTTTCCTGGGGTACAGAAGCTGAGCTCCATTTTTTTTTTAATCAACAAAGTCCTTCTTGGGAAGAAGCTGTAGGGAGAGACTGCGGGCTCCAGGCTCTGCCTCACCACTGCAGTGTCTGGCTGGACACTGGCAGCAACAGCAGTGGAGGAAGCACAGAGAGGGAGCCCAAAGGTAGAACTCAATGGAGAAGATGAAAGAGGCACCCTGCCACCACCTTGAAAACGGGACAGGAAAGTGCTCCAGCTTGCTCACCATGGAGCAACAGATTTGATCTTTGTGACTGGTGGATCAACTATCAGGAGTTGATTGAGACCCAGAGGGAATATGTTGAAAGCACAAACTCCAGAGGGACAGGATGAGTGCTGAGTCTCAGGTACCCCACCCTTTATGCTGATTCAGCCATGGGACAAAGGGTGTGGCCAGAAAAGGATGAGGAAGACTTCCAAAGAGATCAGTGGTGAATCCAGGGCTGATCCAACCTCCTTCTCCCCAGCAATCCTCTGAACATCAGACCCACATGGCTGGAGCATGACTGAGAGGAACAAGCCCAGGCAGAGCCTGGACATCAGTCATGATAGGAGGACAAGCCTGGCTGATCTACATCTGGTTGGTATCCCAGAAGAAGAAAGGGAAATGGAAAACACCTTGGAGAAAGTATTCCAGGAAAACTTTCCCCATCTCACCAGAGATGAGACCATCTAAGCACAAGAGATACAGAGAACTCCCACAAGGCATCAAATAAGACCAACCACTAGACACATAGTAACTCTCCTACACAAAGTAGGCACAAAAGAAAAAAACCCTAAAGACAGCAAGAGAGAAAGGTCAGACTACCTATCTGGGAAAACCAGTCAGAATAACATCAGACCTTTTGGTGGAAATACTACAGGCTAGAAGGGATTGGAGTCCAATATTCAAAGTCCTCAAAGATAAACAATTTCAACCAAGAATTTCCTACACAGTCAACCTCAGCTTTATCAGCAATGGAGTATTAAAATCCTTCCCAGACATCCAATCCCTAAGAGATGATGTGACTTCCAGATCAGCTCTACAGGAGATGCTTTAAAAAGTACTAAGCACAAAAGAAAGAAAAAAAAGAATGACCACATACTTTCCAAGAGAACAGAGAATCATAGAGAATACATCACAACTGCAAACTTGAAAACACACACATGCATCAACTCAAAAGTTAAAAGAAAACAAACAAATAAGAACCTCACAACAGGAATAAACAATCACATTTTAATCTTCAGCCTGAACATGAATGGACTGAATGCACCACTGAAAAGACAAAGAAGGACAAACTGGATAATAAACCATGACCCAATAATTTGCTGCATCCAGGAAACTCATCTCACCACCAGAAACACACAGAGACTCAAAGTTAGAAGATGGAAAACACGTTTCCAGGTGGATGGATCACAAAAGAAGGCAGAGTTGTAATCTTAATATCAAACAAAACAACCTTTAAGCTATCAAAAATTAAAAATATACTGAAGGACACTACATAATGATAAAAGGTTCAATCAATCAACAAGAAATATTCATCCTAAGTATATATGCACCCAACACAGGAGCACCAGCATTTATAAAGCAACTACTAAGTAAACTAAAAAAAGATATTGACTGTAACACTATTATAACTGGGAACTTCAATACCCAACTAACAACCCTAGATAGATCATCGAGGCAAAAACTCAAGAAAGAGATCCAGAACCTCAGAGTGACAATCTCCCAAATGACCTTATTAGATACCTATGTAATACTCCACCTGAAAACCACAGAATATACATTTTTCCAATCATCACCACTCCACGCTCCACATAAGACATACTCCAAGATAAATCACATCCTTGGCCATAAATCAAGCATAAACAAATTTCATAAGATCAAAATATAGCCATGCACCTTCTCAGACCACAATACAATAAGTATCAACACCAGAAAAATTCTCCTCAAACCCACAAAGACATGTACACTAAACAGCATGATGCTGAACAACTACTGGGTTAACACAGAAATCAAAACAGAAATTACAAGATTCCTGGAAACAGATAATAAAGAAACATCCTACCAAAACCTCTGGGATGCCATGAAATCAGTTCTATGGGGGAAATTTATATCTGTACAAGTACACATCAAGAAAATGGAAAGATCACAAGTTAACAAACTAACAAATCACCTAAGGGAACTGGAAAGTCAAGACCACCAAAACCCTAACTTTAGCAGAAGAATCCAGATCACCAAAGAAAAAGCCCAAAAACAGGACACAGAAGAAAAAAATAGCATAGAAAAAAATTAACAAAACAAAAAGCTGTTATTTGAAAGAATAAACAAGATTGATGGACTCCTAGCCAGAATGACCAAGGTAAAGAGAGAAAATGCCCAAAATAAACACCATCAGAAATGCAAAAGATCAAATCACAACTGCCCCCGAAAGAATGCAAAATATTATCCAAGATTACTATGCACACCTGTATGGAAACAAGCTTACCAGCCTAAATGAAATGGAGGACTTTCTGACATCATGCAGCCTCCCAAGGTTGAAACAAGAAGACATTGAGACACTAAATAGACCAATAACAACCCAGGAAACTGACTCCATCATGAGAAAGCTACACACACACAAAAAGCCCTGGACCAGACAGCTTTCCCGTGGAATTCTACACAGTGTACAAGGAGGAGCTGATACCAATCATACTGAAAGTATTCCAGGCAATTGAGAAAGATGGAATTCTCTCCAAATCATTTTACAAAGCTAATATCACACTGATACCCAAACCAGGTAAAGGTCCAACAAAGTAAGAGAACTACAAACCAGTATTCCCAATGAACATAGATGCAAAAATTCTCAACAAGATTCTAGCAAATTGGATCCAACAGCACATCTCAAAATCTATCCAGCATGAACAAGTAGGTTTCATCCCCAGGTTGCAAGGCAGGTTCAACTTCCTCAAGACCATAAAGGTAATTAAATACATCAACAGCTGTAAAAACAAGAACCACATGATATATCACTAGATGCAGAAACATTTTTTGATAAAATCCAGCACGCCTTCTTGATAAAAACCCTCAAACACTTAGGCATACAAGGAACATATCTCAAAATAGTAAGCACCATCTATGATAAATCCACAGCCAGTATATTGCTAAATGGACAGAACCCGAAAACATTTCCCATGAAAAGTGGAACAAGACAAGGCTGCCCACTCTCACTCCTCTTGTTCAACATTGTGTTAGAAGTCATAGTCGTAGCTAGAGCAATTAGATAGGAGAAGAAAATCAAGGGTATCCAAATAGGAAAAGAGGAATCTAAGTTATCCCTCTTTGCTAATGATATGATCCTATACCTCAGAAACACAGAAGAATCTGTCAAAACCCTGTTCTCACTGATAAAGGACATTGGCAAAGTCTCAGGGTAAAAATAAATGTGCATAAGACAGTTGCATTCTTACACACCAACAACAAACAGGCAGAGAACAAAATAAAAAGCACAATCCCATTCACAATAGCCACAAAAAAAAAAAGAAAGAAAGAAATACCTCGGCATTTTCCTAAGCAGAGAAGTGAAAGACCTTTACAATGATAACTACAAAACACTGCTCAAAGAAATCCAAGAAGACACAAACAAATGGAAAAATATTTCATGCTCATGGATAGGAAGAATCAACATTGTTAAAATGTTCATCCTACTGAAGGCAATCTACAGATTCAATGCAATACCCATTAAGTTACCAACATCATTCTTCTCAGACCTGGAAATGACAATACAGAAATTCATATGGAAACATAAATGACCACAAATAGCCAGAACAATCCTTAGTAAAAGAAACAAAGAGGGAGGTATCACACTTCCAGACATTAAACTTTACTGTAAGGATAAAAATCAAAACAGCCTGGTATTGGTACAAGAATAGATATACAGACCAATGGAACAGGATAAAGATCCCTGAAGCAAAGCCTCAATTTCTCAACCAACTCATCTTCAACAAAGCCTCCATCAATAACCACTGGGGAGAGGAGAACCTATTCAATAAATGGTGCTAGGAAAACTGGCTGATCACATGCAGAAGATTAAAGCAAGACCCCTACCTATCACCATACACAAAAATAAACTCTAAATGGATCACAGACCTAAACATAAAACCTCGAACTCTAAGAACCTTAGAAAATGCAGGAGACACCCTTTTGGAAATTGGAACTGGTGACCAACTCCTGATTAAAACCTCAAGTCCCCATGTCATAAGAGATAAGATAGATAAGTGGGATCTCATCAAACTGAAAAGCTTCTGCAAAGCAAAAGAAACCATCAAGAGAGGGGGGAAACAGTCCATAGAATGGGGCAAAAAAATTTGTCAACTGTTAAATATCTGACAAAAGCCTAATATCAGGATCTGTAAGGAACTCTAATGTGCAGAAAGGAAAAAAACAAACAGCCCCGTTAAAAAGTGGGCAATAGCCGGGCTCAGTGGCTCAGCCTGTAATCCCGCGCCTTTGGGAGGCTGAGGTGAGTGAATTGCCTGAGCCCGCGGGTTCGAGACCCGCCTGGGCAGTGAGACCTCATCTCTACAATAAATCAAAAAATCAGCCGGGCGTGGTAGTGCATGCCTGTAATTCTGGCTACTTGGAAGGCTGCGGTGGAAGGATCGCCGGAGCCCAGCAGGTCGAGGCCACGGTGGCCGGGAGCGGCCACTGCACTCCACTCTGGGCGACAGAGTGAGACTCCAACTCAAAAATAAATAAATAAATAAATAAATAAATAAATAAATATGGGTCATTAGCAGGAAGTAGAGAAATTGAAATTTATGGACTGGGAATATCTTCACAAACAACCTGCTTTTCATTTAGATTATTTCCAAGAAAGCAAGATAATAATGCAAAACTGGGTAAACTTTTTTAAAATTGAATTTTATTTATTTTAAAGATATGGTACAGTTCGGGATTAAGTAGATAAGTGGTCAACATACAGGGAAAGTTTGGGCCTCCCTTTGGTTTCCACTCCACCTGGTTTGAGATCAGGCATACCTTCACTCTTGCAAAGCTGCCCCGCCTATCCCCTCCCCACCCCCACAGTGTCCAGCTACTGCCAATCCCTTTCTTTTAGTATTTATGATAAATGATCGGGGTCCATTTGTGAGTGAGAACGTCTGGTACTCATTTGTTTCTGTGATAGATCACAGAGTATTATAGACCCTAAATCCATCCAAGTTGCTGCAAAGTCCACATTTTTATCTCTCTTTACAGCTATGTAATATTCCATCGTGTATATGTACCGCATTTTTTTAATCCAGTCCACTTTTGATGGGCAGCATGGTTGGTTCCACATTTTGCTATTGTGAATAATGCTGCAATAAGCATGCTACAGTGTACAGGTATCTTTTTTATAAAATCATTTGAGTTCCTCTGGGTATATTTCCAGAGGGTAGACTGTGAGGGACGTCGATTTTGGGGCCTTTTAGGAATTGCCAAACTGTTTTCCACAGAGGTTGCACTAGTTTACACTCCCACCAACAGTGTAGGAGTGTTCCCTTTTTCCTGCATACACTCCAGCATCTGTTGTTTTTTGAGTTATTGATGATGTCCACTCTGACGGGAGTTAGGTGGTATCTCAGTGTGGTTTTAATTTGCATTTTTTGATGACTAGTGAGGGTGAGCATCTTTTCATGTATCTATTGGCTACTCATATGTCTTCTTTTGAGAAGTATCTATTCATGTCTCTTGCCCACTTTTTAATAGGGCTGTTTGTTTTTTTTCCTTTTGGCACATTTGAGTTCCTTGTAAATCCTGTATGTTAGGCCTCTGTCAGATATACAGTTGGCAAATATTTTTTCCCAGTCTGTGGGCTGTCTCCCCTCTCTCTGATGGTTTCTTTTGCTTTGCAGAAAGTTTTTGGTTTGATGAAGTCTCACCTGTCTATCTTATCTCTTATGGCATGGACATCTGGAGTTTTGCTCAGGCATTGGTTGCCTATTCTGATTCCCATAAGGGTGTTTCCTGCATTTTCTAAGATTTTTATAGTTTGATGTTTTACATTTAGGTCTTTCATCCATTTGGAGTTGATTTTTGTGTATGGTGATAGGTAAGGGTCCAGTCCCATCTCATTCTTTTGCATATCGTCAATCAGTTTTCCCAGCACCATTTACTGAATAGGTTCTCCTCTCCCCAGTGGTTGTTGGGGAAGCTTTGTGGAAGATGAGTAGGTTGAGAGATTGAGGTTTAGCTTCCAGAATCTCTAACCTATTTCATCGCTCTACATGCCTGAAACTGGGCAAACTTTTTACTTAAGCATCTGGCACGAAATATTTCTTTCTATTTTACAGTAAATAAAAATGTCAAAACTTCATTCTAGTCTTGTTCCCTCCCAAGTCATCTGCTGCTGCTCTATCACAGTGAAATGTTAGGTCCAGCCATGTCATTCCACATTTAAAACTCCTTACACTTTCTCACTGAGTCAGGATCAGGCACAAGAATCCCAAGCACTCGTCACATCACTCACAGCCCCCCTTCCTGGTCCCCTCTCTCAAAATTCAAGTTTCAGCAACAACCAGTTCTTACGTTGTGTTTTTCGTCATGTTGTGTCTCGCCTCTGCTTTTGCTCGGGTTGCAGTCTGTGCCTGAAAGCATGCCCAATCCCACCCATTCCTGCACAGCACATCTACTCCTTGCTGAAAATTCAGCATAAACATCACGTTCTCCAAGAAGTCACTTGTGATGTCCCCAAGTCTCCCTGGGACGCACACACACGCTCTCATCAGATGACTCTTCCCCTTGCTCCCTGGGCTCCACGCCCCTTCCTACTCATGCACGCAATGACTGTTTTCAATGGGTCGTTTCTCGGTCCTCCCCACTCCTCTCCAAGCTCTTCAAGGCTAGGCCGCATGGATGGTTCATTTCTGTGTCTCGGTAGCTAGCACAGTGCCTGGTGCTCAACAAGGACTTAAATATTGGTGGGGTGACTAAACAAATGATTAGTGAATAAAGACCAAAATACTGTATCAAGGAAGAAAAATTTTAAATGAAATTTGAAAATATAAGTTTCTTGACCTTAAATAGGCACTTGCTTATTCCAAATGTATAAGACACTTACTAGGTTGTTCACATAAATCTCTAATCTTCGTTTGCTAATCTCTTGTCATGGAAGTTGCTAATACATAATATTTCTATATGCTTCAAAGTACGAATAAATCCTGGGTTCCTGAGAAAGTAGTGCTAGAACACTGAGCAGTAGCATCTAAGGAAGCAAAAAATTAGGATTTAAGAATCCTAAGAATCAAGTTCATTTCAGAATGGCACAAGTTCTTTCTTGTTGTGTTCATAGCTATACCCTTCATGACAGAACCATTCCAGAGGTGTTGCAGCTCTATTTCTTATTTGAACCACGCAATCAGAGCCCAAAGCACTCTAAATCAGGAAGCCCCCAAGTGGGTGAAACAACCCCAGATACATTTTGGAAAGATGTGAGGCACATTGGGTCATGACGAAGATGGAAAAGAGAAAAACACTGCTAACAGTGTAAGCCAAGCCAGACCTGCCAGTGTTCCTCTAATGCAGGGGATGGCTTGAAAAAAGAATGACCCTCTATTCTTCATGGCTTCAAAGATCCTGCCAGACACAGGTGGGTGAAAAAGCCTGTTCACAATTATTGAAGCCTAGAATATCACTCAATTTTACATGCAAACCAAGTATTTTTATTTTAATATACATAAAATTTCCAGAAATACTTGATTATGCATAATAAGGGAAGGTTATACTTTATTAGTGTGAAATTCTGATTTCTGACCATTTCATATGATTCTGTCCCTGATGGCAAGACAACTTTGGGCTTCTGGTAGAGCAAAACTACAGGAATTTGTATTTCAGCTGTGCAGTCATGGTGATTCCACGTGAAGGCGTGAGTATGTGAGCACTCACTCTGAGTTCTCATGGAGTCGTGCTCCCGTTTTACTGTTATAAGTTGTATGAGTTTGTTAATATGTGTTTTTCACTTTTTCCCTGTTATAGCTTTAAAATATTTACTAAGAAGTAAATTAAGTTCAGAAAATGTAACAAATTTGCCCAAATATCTTCATATTACATTATATTGCTTTTTAAAATTATATGTGCAGTTAGGTGGCATCATCTACCTATTTTATTTCAGGTTATAAAGGTAAAGCTATAAAACCTATGTTATAGAAAGTAGGTTTTGGAGCTTCTAAGATTAAGAAATTTTTGGCCGGGCTCAGTGGCTCAGCCTGTCATTCCTGCAATTTGGGAGGCCAAGGCGAGAGGATGGCCTGAGCCAGGGGGTTCGAAATCAACCCGGACAAAGTGCCAAGACCTCGTCTCTACAATAAAAATAAAAAAATTATCCAGGTGTGGTGGTGTGTGCCTGTAGTTCTGGCTATTTGGAAGTCTAAGGGGAAAGATCGCCGGAGCCTAGCAGGTCGACGCTGGGGTGGACGTGAGCATAACACGGCAATCCGGCCTGGGCGACACAGTGAGACTCCAACTCAAAAAAAAAGTAGTTCTCCTCTAGGGCAGCACTGCCCCTTGAAACTTTCTGCAGTGATGCAAATGTACTGTATTTCCACTGCCCTCCATGGTCTGCACTAGCCACAGTGGCTACTGAGCACTTGAAGTGAGACTCGTGTGACTGAAGAACTGAATGTTGAACTTAATTTGATTTTACTCTCTAGAAATTTAAATTTAGACAGCCACAGGTGGCTGGTGACGCCCATCTGCATCATGCAGTTCTCAAGTCTCTGTGTGCCTCTGTTCCTATAGTTGAAACAGGTTATTTGGACTAAACTGAGCAGAGTTCATGTCATAATGTCACCCACCTGGCAAATGAGTCTGCAAAGTGCTACTTCCATTTCAACATTGGCCAGGATACCATAACATGAGCAGGTCACTGGGTTCTTAAAAACATTTTCTTATTTAAGCTTGGATGAATCCTACAAGGTGGGTGATCACATTCCCTATTTTGTGGACAAATGTGTCTGTAAAATTCACAGAGTGAATGGCAGAATGGGAATTCAAATCTGTGTCCATCCGGGGCCCAAAGGTTCATAAGTGGCACAGTTGTCAAGAGAAAGGCGGTGCCCATGGAGGCTGAAGTTCTGGGAGAAGTCATCTCAGAGTGGGATCACTTTGCCCTGATCACAAAGAACAGGGAAAGCAGAGACACTGAGCAATAAGGAAATTGCAGCAAATGAAGGAGCATAGCACCAACGGTAGCAGGGAATGAGCCTCTCGATTCTGAGAAGGATCTGAGACTCATGACAGAGAAAAGCAGTGGATGTGTTTGGACCAGTTCGGAGGACCCGCATGAGGATTTGATCTGCTACAATGTGCAGAAAACACCATGGATCCTTAAACACATAAATCGAGGGATCTGCACAATATTGGGTCAAGTTTAGCCTATCCTCTTTTCCATTACAGTGAGAATTATTATCAAATGGTTCATGTTTAACAGAAAAAAGACAGAGGACATTTCATAGTGGAATCTGTCCCACAGTCATACAGCCTCATTGAAAGCTTTCATTTCCATAAAACAAGGAAGAGCAGTGTCCATAATTGAATCATGGGTAGGAAATAAACATTACCTGACTTGCTGGTGATACAGACTTTGATTACATATATTTAAAAATCATCCTGGCTGTATATTAAAGGCTTTGATCAGCTGCACAGTTCAGATCTTCTGGGTGGTTTCTACAAATTGCTTTCATTGGTTATCGGAAGGAAGGAGACACTGAAATACAAGTGGGAGAAGCCATGATCTAGAACGTGAGGGGGCTAGAATATGAGGGGGCTGCTCCTCCATACCTGGACAGCGGTAGGAAGATGAGGGTGGTTTCTCCACCACGAGTGGCAGGGTTTGAGATACACTTGGATTTGAATTCTGGCTCTACCATTCCTCAGCTAGTCCCAGGTCCCTGCTGGTAGAAGGGGTCAAGGGGAATGCCTACTTCTCACAGCTACCGGGAGGATGAAAGGAGACAAAGCCTGTGGAGGGTTCGGCACAGTGTCTGGTGCAAGGCGGACACAGAGCAGCATGTTCGTTGTGACGGCAGCAGTGTTCATGGTGGTGGTGGTTGTTCCAGGATCGTATTAGATTTTCTCTCAAGCAGCAGAAAGGGCTTTAGAGTCAGACAGACCTGGATCAAAATCTACTTCCTTTCACTTACTCTCCTCGTAAACTCTGAGTGTTCATTTAATATGAAGCATCATCTGTAAAATGGAAATAATGGTAAGTACTTTATTTTATTTTCTAGAGAGTAAGTACCTTAAAGTTAAAGGCCACATCTGATTCCTCCTTATACCATTCCTGACACACTGCCAAATCCTTAGGTTCTCAATAGATAGCATTTATTCAGTAATTGATAGACTATACTCAAAGCCTCCGAGGAGTCCAGGGCCTGTATTCAAAGAACCATGCAGTCGGGCTCGGTGGCTCAGCCTGTAATCCCGCACCTTTCGGAGGCTGAGGTGAGTGGATTGCTTGAGCCCGCGGGTTCAAGACCCGCCTGAGCAGGCGAGACCTCATCTCTACAATAAAATATAAAAATTAGCCAGGTGTGGTAGTGCGCGCCTGTAATTCCGGCTACTCGGAAGGCTGAGGCAGCAGGATCGCCGGAGCCCAGCAGTTCGAGGCTGCGGTGGCCGGGAGCGGCCACTGCACTCCAGTCTGGGCGACAGAGTGAGACTCCAACTCAAAAAAATAAAAAAAAAGAACCATGCATAACACATGTCCAGTCACATTGTAGATGATTAATAAATGCTTATTCATTCCAATGGAATTTCACTCATTCTAAATGGTCACTCTGTAAGATCTTTCCAGAGCATATGGATTTCCTAAATCTTATCTGAAATCTGTCATTCAGTATTTAGTTCTAAGGAGTGGAACAACTACTATTTTTTTAAATAGCCTGCTAGGTTTCAAGACATAATTGAAATTTGTAGCATTTTGTACAAACTACCCAGGAGATCTGAATATAGACTATACTGGTAAGATGGGTAGTATTCCTGACCTGCTCATTTACCTCTTGACTTTTTTTTTTAAAGTAAGTTAAGTTCAGAAAATGTAACAAATTTACCTAAATATCCACACCTAATAAGTAGTGGAGGAAAGACCAGGACTCAACCCATCTAAATTCAAAGTCCATCCTTTTCTACCATTCTTCTCTGCGTCTAAATTAAGCAAAAAATGAAAGAAAGGCTAAACCACAGCCCACTTATGAGGGCATTAGAATCTGAACGAGACTCAGAGTTAGTGCCTATGTCCGTTAGGATCCATCAATGATCTCATCCCTCTTCAAAGTAAATTAGGCAGCAAAGTATGAAGGAACAACAATCAGAAACCCTGGGTTCTAGACCTAATTTGTTTCTCATTAGCTATGTAATCTGACATGAGCCACTTACACAAATGCTCTTATTTGCAGCTTGACCACAAAGTGGGGATAACTATATCTGTCCTATCAACCTTGCAAGATTGTTGTAAGAGATGTAAGAAGACACATATAAAGATCTTTGGTAAGCCAAGACGAAGGACTCAAATACGAGGCACTAATTCAAATAACTGTCAGTTATGACAGTGATAAGTGGACCAATTAGCAGTAAAGTTTAAAAATCAAAAATGTACAAAACAAATGAGAGGCAGATGCCAAAGAATAAGTAAGGTCACTTTTACTCCTGTTACGGAAAGTTGCTTTTTGTCACCCACGCAGGTTGCTTGGGAAACGAATGCCAGTGGATGACAAATGCCTTGACTACCAGCTTGCTCACCACAAACACACACACACACACACACACACACACACACACACACACACTTCACATTGTTTTCTTAATACAGACTCGCTTCACAAAATGTTCTTAGCTGTAGTCCCAAAGAGGTTTTGAAATGGAGAATCAAAAGGTTGAAGGGACCTCTCTGAGAAAGGAGGAAAAACAGGTCCATAAGTATGTCAAGATCCCCGTTTCCCGCAGTCAAAAGGAAAGATCTGTTGATGTGCAGGAAAAGAAGCCATCCCTGAAACATGACCAGCAGTAAGAATTTATTGTGCACCCAAAGAATACAAGGTCGTCCGTGTATCTGTTTAGAAGCCATAATGAAAGTGAAAGCTCTTCGACATGCCCAGACCATTCACCATAGAAAAAGAGCTTTTGATTCTCAGAAAATGGTATGAAGTAGACAAGGTGAGTATTCTGGTTTTTCAACCCTTTTCACTCAGCCAATATTTATTGAAAAACCACCAAGTACCAAGTACTATCTAGACCAAGAGAACTTTCTGTGAGAACGGAAGCACTCTCTATTGTGCTGTCCAAGGCTGCAACTCCTGACCACATGACCACTGAGCACTTCAATGTGTCACCAAAAAAATGTCAGGGGTTTGGTCAAGGTCGGGTGGCTCGCCTCACAGAGAGCCAATCCTTGAGACAATGAGCGTTGCCAGGAAAGGAAGGTTTTTATGCAAGTGATATCAGCAGAGGAGAATGGGAGATTCCATCTCAAATCTGCTTCCCCAGTGGACCAAAATTGGAAGTCTGTATAATGAGGGAAGGAATTTAAAACAGCAGTTAGGGAGGGATAGAGAAGCAGTCAGAATGAGCAAGGGGTCTGTCATCTCATCCTCTGGAGCCAGTATCCTGCTGAGTTTTAGTCCCTTGCCTGAGGGTCGGTTTCCTAAGGAAGGAACTCAGATAAGGCAAATGTAAGCTTCAAATTTAAGATGGGGAATGTCGATTTCTAGGCTTATTAAACATCATTTCTGTGGGGAAATTGGGGCAGCTTCAAAAGTGGCTAGTGTGGCTGAGGAACTGAAGCTTGCGCTGGCATGCTCCTCAAGGACAGCCGGTCTCAATAAGCGTACACCACTGTCAGCAATGTCTCCCTTCCCTACCCACACCCTTTTTCCTGAAGCTCAGGCCCAGCCCCAAAGCCGTTCTCTGTGTCTGAGTATCGCCCCTGACTTTCATCAGTGCCCATGTAGATGGCTGACCAGCTCTAACTACTGGAGAAAACTCCTCTTAGGTTCCCCAGGGTGGGTTTGGCCCCCGCCCCAGAATGCACACCTCAGTTTTCATATTCCAGTTGCCTGGATGCCATCCTCTACAGGGTTCAGTATTTCTTTCTTTTTTTTTTTTTTTTCTGAGTTGGAGTCTCACTCTGTCGCCCAGACTGGAGGGCAGTGGCCGCTCCCGGCCACCGCAGCCTCGACCTGCTGGGCTCCGGCGATCCTCCCGCCTCAGCCTTCCAAGTAGCCGGAATGACAGGCGCGCGCTACCACGCCCGGCTAATTTTTGATTTTATTGTAGAGATGAGGTCTCGCCTGCTCAGGCGGGTCTCAAACCCGCGGGCTCAGGCAATCCACTCACCTCAGCCTCCCAAAGGCGTGGGATTACAGGCTGAGCCACTGAGCCCGGTTGGGTTCAGTATTTCTAATGTGTTGCTTCCCGTGCTCTGGAAAACTGTGCAGCATACCTAGACAAGAAAGGTACGTCTCCAGAAGCCACAAGTCAGACTTCCCCGAAAAACGTGACGAAACGAAAAAAAGCACATTCGACTAAGAAAGTATCCAAGGGGATTTTAAAGAAGAATGGAGAAAACAGCAAAGGAAGATTTCTTATTCAAGTCTTTCGTAACCTTTTTGAGGGCACCGAGTACGTAAGCAGTAATACACATATTGGCAGCGAGCACTTCCTGAGTCCTTATGACGTGCCAGGCTGTCGTTTAAGCGCTTGCTGTATCCTGTGATTTTTCCCAATTCCCCTTTCACAGACAAGCAAGCTGAGGCACAAAGCATTACGGGACTTGCCCAAGTTTTCTCACTTCTCATTCGGATCAGAGCCAGACCCAGACCAAGGCTTTGTGGCCCCCGTCTTCACGCTTCCCCACCAGCTCTGCAGGCTCTCAGTATTAAGCTGCAGCCATCGTGTCCCCCCCCCATCTGTGCTTTGCGCATTTCCTGGTGACTCTCCTCCTCCTCCTTTTCCTTCATCGTTCCCTCCTCTTCCTCTCCCCTTCCCTTCACTCCTTTCCACTCTACTGCTGCTGCTGCTGCTGCTACATCCCACCAGGTAAGAGCATGGTTTCTGAAAACAGATCATCCTGGTTTCCAATTCAACTTCATCGCTCACAAGAAGTGACTGGCAGGTTGTTACATAAAATTTACTTACTCTGGGCCTTAATCTCATCCACCAAACGAGAGCGATCACAGTTACCTACTTTTCGGGATGACTCTGGTTGTTAAATTATATGTGGAAAACAATCAGAACAGGTCCTGGCACGGAGTAAGAGCTCGAAATGTGGTATTTGCTGTCATTTCAGCTTTGCTGGGATGGTTTGCTTGAGGTTTGTTATAACAATGTCTGTTTCCGTTATTTCCTAGAACACCCAATTAAGGAAAACCGTTCATTTGTGGTGTGACAGACTTGGAGTGACACTCAGAAAAAATACAAATACTGAAACAGATAGACAACAATGTTGGATTTATTAAGCCTGCTCTCACACCTCTCTAGAAATTCAAAACGCATGACTGTGCCCAACACATTTCAACATATCCAGTGGATATTCATTAACTATCTGGGATGATGATACATGATACAGTATAATACACTTCTTAATTACCTTGAAAATTTCTAACTCAAGCAGTAAACAATGGTCTTTCCCTGGAGAAAACGAATTTCCCTGACATGAGTAGAGTGAAAGTGTGCTAAAGCCACTGGCATAGCACCCATATTTACTCGGAGATGCGGAAGGTTTGGATGCCGAAGCAAGTTTCTCCCCGCAGAACTCCCTCAGCCACTGGAACGGGACTAACACCCTCACCATTCTCTCGGACCGAACTTGTCTTGAAGTTCTGTTTCATCCATAAAGGTGCTTAGTTCTCTCAAGTTGTTCATAGAAATAAAGGCTGGAAGGGCTAGATCTAGGTTTAAGTAAAGAGATTGACCTTGGCAGGAAGGAAGAATGCTTTGGCCTCTTGTAGCTTAGCTTTACAAGATGGATGTGTTCATGAAAAATAAACCTTACCTTCCCAGAGGAGTAAAACTCATTACAAGTGTTTCTCGTCCTGTTTTGAATTTCATGGACTCAACTTCCATCTGTCAACGGTCTCAAAGATCTACAAAGGCACGTGATATATCTATGCTTGACTCAGCTAATTAAAATGACCTTATAATGCACTTTGCAGAAATTTATCAGTTTAAGTTTTACGTTTGTGTGTGCTTATTTAAAATCTGTCTCTTCTACTACCAAGTAAGTTCATCTGGCACGTATTCAATGATTATATGCTTAATAAAGTAGTGAATGAATGAACAGTTTAAAAGCTGATGTTCACTCAACAAATATGTGTCAGTCATTCCAAGAGATACAAATCTTGGTAAAGCATTAAGATAATGGCCAGACCTTTTACCTTTTACGGTTTGTCACATAACAGCAACTCTGTGCCTGCTGGAAGTTGGGCACCTACATAAGAGCCAGTAATGCAATTTTTTATCATGAGCCAGACTATTTACATAAATATCTGTTTAAATGAAAAAGATATTATCAAAGTATTCGTTTTAGATAAAGAAACTGAGACCTAGAGACCTTACTCAAAATCACAGTTAGAAGTGGCTGAAAAGGGATAAAAATCAATGTCATCAAATTCCAAAGTTTGTTTTGTAACTATCATGGTTCTTCTTTTTCCTAAGAACTCTCTCTTCCTTGACAGTCCTTTTAAAATGTAGATGATTTAAAAATACCTTTCCTGCTGTTAATCATTTCTCTAATTTCATAGGACTCTGGGACTAGGTAGTCACAGATTCTCAAGCCTTTCTATCTGACATTTTCTTTTGTCTGGGGATTTAAGGTATGCTAACAGAATTTAAGGACAAAAATCACATTTCAACAGGAGTCATCAAATCCCATCCAGTTGGCATCAGCTCAAAACTGCACCAGACTTGCAACTCAAGTTAACCTTTATTTGATTAATCAAGTTGAAAACTTTGTTTATATCATGTGTTTTTTATAAAAAGGATAATGTATAATTAAACTTTAATTTTTGTTCCTGCACTGATAATTCATCTAGATTCTTGGCATAAGTTCACCAAACAATTTTTAGTGAAAAAGATTAGTCATTTGTGTAAACAATACATTTAGAAGCAAATTCACTTTTTAAAAAATTTGCCAGTTTAACATCTAGATAAGACTTGAAGGGCCAGTCCATTGGCCTTCTGGGCTATATAAAGGGTCATCACATCCCATAGGTTCTTTCATTCTGAATCATATAATGTCAGAAAAATATGTCTAACCTGATTGTAGGCTTCTTCAGGAGATGTAAAATAGTAAACATCACCACTGACTCTAAATGGAAACAAATTAGGGTATGACCATAAAAATCTTTCTTTCAAAATGTCAAATTATAGGTAAGAATTTAGAGTACACATAAGCAAATCAGAATGTTATAGCCAGGCTCGGTGGCTCAGCCTGTAATCCCGCACCTTGGAAGGCTGAGGTAAGTGAATTGCCTGAGCCCGCGGGTTCGAGACCCGCCTGGGCAACTTGGTGAGACCTCATCTCTACAATAAATCAAAAAATTAGCCGGGTGTGGTAGCGCACACCTGTAATTCCAGTTACTTGGGAAGCTGAGACGAAAGGATCGCCGGAGCCCAGCAGGTAGAGGCCACTGCACTCCAGTCTGGGTGACAGAGTGAGACTCCAACTCAAAAAAAAAAGAATGTTCTCACATATCCAGAGCATATTTTGTATACATATTTTCCATGAAGAAATAATCTCACCTAGTCTTGGTATCAGAAAAGTTTGTGTTTCCTTTGGATAACTAACCTGCTTTAATCTCAGGTGATTTGTAAAACTGATTGAAATTCCTTTTGCTGATGGTTACTAGAAAGGTTAGAGTTAGATTTGTGTCCCGGTGATTGGAACTAAATAAGATGGTGTGGTGCTCTTCATAGTCTCAGCCCCAATTCTCTTTTATTCTCTACCCCAACTTTGCCGTCTTCTTTTTTGCCAACTGTTAACTTTAATTGCTTTTTTGTATTTCAGGTAACTTAGTAAACTGCCATAAAATTCTTAAAATAGTCATTTATTTCTTTATCTCCAACCCTTATATCATTTGCTTACCTCATTACAATGGCTAGGACCACCAGTATCAGGCTGAATGGTAATGGTAAGCATCCTTATCTTCATCACAAACTCAGATAAATGGCCTTCGACAGATTTTTTGGTAAATGCCTTGTACTGAATTAAGGATGTTCACTTCTATTTCAGATTTCCTAAGAGCTTTTTGCCATGAATGGATGCTGACTGTTATCCAAGATCCTTTTGTGTCTAAGGAGATATTATATGTCTTCTATAGTCTATTGATGTAATAAATTCCATTGATTTTTCCATTAAAAAACCAAATTTGCATTATTAGAAATAAACCAGGTTCGTTATGTACTATTATTCTTTTTATAAATTTGATTTGAGATTTTAGTAGGCAGGTTCATGAAAAAAGATTTACCTGTGTTTTTTGTTTTGTTATTGTTTTTTTGCCATTGTTGTTAAGCCTTTGTAAGTTTTCATTACCAAGGTTATACAGGTCTCACAAAAAAGTTGAAAAGTATTCATTTTTTTTTCCTATTTTCTATAAAAACTAGTAGAAGATGCATGATTTCTTCCTTTCTATTTAGTCATGTGGTGCATAACAACATTTCAGTCAACAGCATGACATACAGAATCTCGTGGTCCACAAGATTATAATACTATATTTTTACTGTATCTTTTCCATGTTTAGACACAGAGATACTTATTGTATAACAATTGTCTACAGTGCTCAATACAGTCATAAGCTGTACAGCTGTGTAGCCTAGGAGCAAAAGGTTATGTCATCTAGCCGAGGCCTGCAGTAGGCTAAGCCATATAGGTTGTGTCAGAACACTCTCTGATGTTTGCACAATGACAAAAACCACCTAAGGATGCATGTCTCAGAGTGTATCCTTGTCGTTAAGTGACACATGACTACGTTGTGAGAAACTCATTAGCAATGCTATCTGCGTGCAGGTCTCAGGCAGTTTGTGTTGCTGTAAAAACATACCTGAGGCTGGCAAATTTGTAAAGAAAAGAGGTTTCACTGGGTTCACAGGTCTGCCGTCTGTGCAAGAAACATGGCACCAGCATCCGCTTCCAGGGAGGACCTCAGGCTGCTTCCCCTGGTGGTGGAAGACAAAGGGGAACTGTGCAGAGATCACACTGAGGGAGACAGGAAGCACCAGAGAGAGGAGGGAAGCGCCAGGTTCTCTTTAGCTACCAGCTCTCCAAAGGACAACTAGAGGAAGAAGCCACTCACTGCCCCACCAAGGGAAGGCATTCATCTACGTGTGAAGGAATCATCCCCAAGACCCAAACACTTCCTAGGAGGCCCACCTCCAACACGGGGAATCACATTTCAATATGAAATTTGGAACACTGCACTTGAAGTTTCTCTACATAAAGTATTTAATTACACATTAAATTTCTTCAGCAGTTATAGAATCCCTTGACTTTTGTATTCCTTCTGGCAAGTTTTATTTTCTTATAAATGTGTCTATTTTACTTAAATGCTCAAACTTACTGATATAAATTTATTCATAATGGTACTTTACTTATTTATTTATTTATTTTTTAGAGACAGGGTCTTGCTCTGTTGCCCAGGTCAGAGTATGGTGGTACAATCACAGCTTACTGAAGCGTCAAACTCCTGGGCTCAAATAATCTTCACACCTCAGCTTCCAGAGCAGCTAAGATTACAGGCACACATCACTTTGCTTGGCTAATTTTTTTTTTAATTTTCTGGCATAGATGGGGTCTTGTTATGTTGCCCAGGCTGATCTTGAATTCTAAGCCTCAAGTCCTTCTCCCACCTCAGTCTTCCAAAGCGTTAGGATTATGGGAATGACCCACTGCAGATGGCCCACAGTGTACTTTTATGGTCTTTTTAATGTCCCCATTTTTATTCCTTCTTACTTTTTTGTCTTGATAATTTTCACCTGAGACTTACCCATTTTAGTAGTCTTTTCAAAGAGACAATGGTTTGATTTTTTTAATTGAATGCTTGTTCTTCCACTTCAATCGTTTTGCTTTTGTTTATTACTTTTTTATCCTGCTTACTGTGCTTTTACTTGGCTGTCATTTTCCTAATGCCGTGAGATGGCTGCTTAGGACATTGGTCTGTATGATTTCAACTTTTTGGACCTTCAGGGTCACCTCACTAAGCCAGGATGATCCACAAAATATGATCATTGCGCAATGCTCAGCATGACTTTTACAGAAGAATTTGATCCGTTCATTAAAAGGCCAGCCCTTAACTTACCTATGCTTTGAGTACCATATTTTGAGAATGATTAATTTGTTTTGCTTTGTTTTTATCACTTTTCCCATCACAAGTACAGAATAATTGTTGCCACATCATAGAGGTATCAGTTAGAGGTACATAAGCTTTTTTTTTTTACAATTACGCACTCCTCACATAGACTAGAAATGCAGCCAGCTCCTGGGTCACAAAAAATATATACTACTACTTCCTAAAATGGATGAAATCTTAAAATGTTATTTTTCATTTTAAAATTATAGCTTTATATTTATATTTTATCCCAAGTTCTGAAATACTCATCCTATAAAACAATAAAACAAAATTTTTTAAAACATTATAATGGTCAGTGCTGGTGAGGATGTAATGAAACTGGTTCTCCAGAATAGAGAACCCAGAAATAAAACCACATTCTTACAACCAACTGATCTTTAACAAAGTTGACAAAAATAAACGATGGGGAAATGATCCCCTATTAGATCAATGGTGCTGGGAAAATTTGCTAGCCAAATATGCAGAAGGATGAAAATGGACCCCTATCTCTCAGCATATAAAAAAATTAACTCAAGATGGATCAAAGACTTAAATGGAGGTCCTGAAACTATAAAAATCCGAGAAGAAAGCTTAGAAAACGCTCTTCTGGACATTGGTCTAGGCAAAGAATTTATGATAAACACCCTAAAAGCAATTGCAAAAAAAACTAAAATAAACAAATACGACTTAGTTAAACTAAAAAATTTCTGCACAGTGAAAGAAATAATCAATAATGTGAACAGAAAACCTACTGAATAGGAGAAGATATTTGTAAATTACACCTCAGACAAAGGGCTAATAATCCAGAATCTACAAAGAAGCCAAATTCAACACACACACACACACACACACACACACACACACACACACACATCCATCAAAAAGTGGGCAAAGGACATACATAGACACTTCTCAAAAGAAGACACAGCAAACAAGCATATGAAAAAATGTTCAACGTCACTAATCACCAGAGAAACACAAATTAAAACCACAGTGAGATATCACCTCACTCCAGCCAGCATGGCCATTATTAGAAAGTCAAAGAACAGCAGATGTTGGCGCAGTTGTAGAGAAAAGGGAAGCCTCATCCACTGTTGGCGGGATCGTCAACTAGTTCGACCTCTATGGAAAAATTTCTCGGGAGATTTCTCAAAGAATGAAAAATTGAATTACTGTTTGACCTAGCCATCCACTACTAGGAATCTGCCCCACTCCCCCCAAAAAGAACTCAATATAAAAAAAAAGATCCTATACTCATAATGTTCATTGCAGCACTATTCACAATAGCAAAATCATGAAACCAGCCTAAGTGCCCACCACAATTGACTGAATAAAGAAATCGTGGCATATACACACCACGGAATATAGCACAGTCATAAAGAAAGAATGACATCGTGTCCTTTGTGGTAACACGGATGGAGCTGGAGACCAACATCTGAAGTAAACTGACTCAGAAAGAGGAAACCAACACTGCATGTTCTCACTCATGGGAAGGACCCAAATGATGACCAAGATAGAAATCAGAGACATGGGGAACACCAATAAGGAGGGGAGGGCGACCAGGGTTCAGAAATTACCTGCGGGTTACAATGTTCACTATCTGGTGAACGGGTCCACAAGAGTCCCAGTCTCCACCACTGCACAATGTGTCTGTCCATGAAACGAACATGCACGTGTTTCCCCCAAAGCTAAAAGAAAAACAAAAGAAAAGAAACCGGTTTTCTCCTGTATTTCTGGTAGAAGTGTAAATAGGCATAGCCCTCAATAAAATCATTTGGCAGCAAGTATCAAAAATTAAATTGACAGTTTCATATCATTAAGCCAAGAGAACGGGACACTACAGCTATATTAAGGTCCAGTCAATAAATACATTGAATTCTACTATGCTACTTAAGATCATTTGGATCATGAAACTGTCAAGTCTGCCTTCTACATAGCTCTTGAACTTGTCCATCGCTTTCCTTTCACGTCACTGTCATTACCATACGTAAAATAGTCATAATTGATGAGCTAAGCCTACTGCAAGAGCCCCCTAATGGATTTTTCTTACTGTAACCTTGACCCTGTCAATCCATTCACACTTCTTTTGGGGTGGCCATCTAAAATACAATTTAGACCACTTTTGTCCTTAATTTAGAAAGTCTTCATTGTCTCTTTGCTACATTTACAATAAAGTCCAAACTCTTTCACATGGACTGCAGGATCCTCAGCAAGCTAACACCTGTTTACCTCCCCATTCCCTTCTCAAAGCCAGGACTTCCATCTTGCCGTTTTGTGAACATGCTTTCCCATGCACTGGGGACTAATCATTTGCTTCTTCTGCCTAATAACCTGCTAACTCTCTCCCAAAACAAGCTCACACACACACACACACACACACACACACACACACACGTGCGAGCACACCCACACACATTGTCCAACTACCAACCATTCATCATGAAAATCTCTCAAAACCTTCCCATAACATTCTAGAACTAGGGAAGAGGACTCTCCCATATGTACCAGCAGTGGTGCTTAGTTGGACAATTTTGTCCTTTAGGGACATCTGACAATGTGTGGAGACATTTTTATCTTCACAGTTAAATAATAAAATGGGTGGAAACAGGTGCTACTGGCATCCAGAGGATAGAAATCAAAGACGTTGCTAAACATTCTAGAATATCCCCCCATAACAAATAATTGCCCAGACCAATGTCAGCAGTCCTGAGGTTAACAAACCCTGGCCTAGACTATAAACTGGGGTATAAACTACATCAAAAGTCAGGACACCAGAGCTCACAGGCCAAATGCAGCCTACCACATGTTTTAGTATGAGTCGCAAGCTAAAAATGTTTTTATGTTTTTTTACGTATCTACTTAACTATAAATATTTTTCCATTCTTAAATGTTTGAAACAAAATCAAAAGAAGGAAAACATTTAATGACATATGAAAATTCTATAAAATCCAAATTTCAGTGTCCATAAATGTTCTTGGAACATGGTCATGCTCATGTCATTACTTATTATCAATAGATGCTTTCAAGTTACAATGGCAGAGTTGGGTATTTGTAATGAGACCACATGGCTTGTAAAGCTCAAAATATTTGCCATACGGGAGGAGGGAAAGGGAGAAAGGAGCTTATTCTAGTGAATATCAAAACATACAACAAATTCACAAATTAAAACAGCTTAATATTCAATTATTGATAGACAAGTGGATCCATGGGGCTGATTAGATGATTCAGAAACAGATGCCTACATATAGAATGGATTAATATAAAACTAAAATGATACTTCAAATCAGTGTGAAAATCACCTATCTTTTGAGGAAAAGGCTAAGTTCAAGGACTAACAACCATAATGATCTACTAAATAAATGGGCAAAAATATAAACATACACTTCACAGAATAAAAAATTCAGATGTCTAATAAACACTTGTGGAAAAAATTAGCATCAGCAATAATTTTAAATGTAAATGTCAACTTAATTAAAATTTAAACATTTAATGAATATATCGTTGATGAGTTTTTCCTCATTTAAAAGTCTGGGAAATAAAAGTACTAATGTCCCATGTTGGTGAAGACAGGAGAAAGGTGGCACTCTACCATCAATAAGGGCCCACATTGATTACATACTTTGAAGTATATTTTTGTCCTATCTAGTAAAATTTGCATTCCTTCCCTTTTTAGTTACTTTATTTTTGTTTTATTTGTCATAGAGATATAGCATATAACCTCTAAAGCATGTCAAGCACACTAATATTAAGTATATAATTTAATATGCGTTTACAAATTTAACACATCATGTAAGCACACCCACATGAAGATATGGTCACTCCCTTCACACAGATTAGTTTTGCCTTTTCTTGAATTTTATGTCTGCTTTCTTTGTATTGCGTGTCTGTAAGATTCATTCAAATACATGCATATGTCAGTAGTTCATTACTTTTCAATGCTGTAGAGTATGCCACTGCATGAGGCGTATACCAAACGCTGTCAGTTTTCTGGTCATAAACATTTAGATTATTTCTAGTTTGGGGCTGTTAGTAATACAATTATTGTGAACATTTTGTGCATGTCTTTGGGTGGGCATAGACATTCATGGCTCTTGGGATTGCTGGGTTGTCGAACTGAAATATCTTTAGCTTTAATAGTCATATCCCAGTAGTTTTCCAAAATGCTGTATCTGCTTACACTTCCACCAAGAACGTATGAGAATTCCAGTTGCTCTGTATCCTATATCCTGACCAGCATTTGGCACGGCCAGCCTTCCTGGCTTTCGACTTTCTGGTAGGAGTATGGTGGCATCTCCTTGTGATTTTATTTGTGTTTGCATTTCCCAGATGAGTCATGACATGAGGTACCTTTTCTTATGCTCATTGTCTGACTAGCCCCTCAACCTAGCACTTGCACTTCTAGTAATCTGTTCTACAAAAAGAGACTCACCTATTTCTGTCAGGAATATGCATATGGGAACATTGTTTACAGTACTAAAACACTGGAAACAACCACGTGTTTTGTTTAGGAAAACATTATGAGAAACTAGGCAATTATCTGTATAATAATGCAAATCCATGAAAAAACACAGTGTGAACACTTTCCTCACCCTTAGGGGACAGAGCAGAACAAGGTAGGGATTGTCCTCCCAGAGAGAATACTTTTAATACTTTTTTAGAAATCTGCCAATTTTCGTGTATATGACAGTCTCTAAAATAGATAATAATATTTTTCTATCAATACCACTGACTTTTAAACAGAATAAAATGAGATTAACTATGTGAATGTATTTTTGGAATGATGTGAATGATGTACTTTACAAATGTTTTTTCATAATTCTCCAGATATTCCATAAATCTGTCAAAATTTCAACCATTAAAAATTTAGTAGAAAATTCTAAGGATATGATAATAACTGCTCATATTTGCACAGTGCTTTCTGAACATGTTTCCTGTTGCAACAGATCTGTTGAATAGAAAAGATAGGCATCATTGTTTTTGTTGGTGGTGGTCAAGGTGGTTGTGGTCGTAGCACTCACTGGGCCCAGGTCCAGCTGCTCATCACTCAAAAATCCAACTCAGGAGATGAGAGTTGATGGAAGGGAAGCAGGTTTTACTCTAGAGCTGGCAACCTGAAGGGATGGTAGTCTAAAGTTATAAGAACCACCTTGAATTCTCAAATTCACCACAATGTCTTTAAAGGAAACCTGGTATGGGAAAAGCGCGGGAGTAGTGCAGGGTGCAGGGTCTGAGTGTCTTCGTTCCAATGGCCATCACGAGTAATGACCCATCTGGAGATCTAGGTGGAATCATCTGCATTGTGGTGGACTAATAGTTCATGACGCCCCCTGTGCTGGAGGACTCTGCAGTCTGAACTCCACGCCTGGTTTGTTTCAAGGAACATGCACTGGTCACAGGGTCGCCATGCAAGGGAGTCCCTAGATAAGGAAGGGATAAGGGAGTGAGAGGGAAGTGAGTGAAACAGGAGATAAAAGGTAGGTGGGTGTCCAACATATGCTATTAAGATGGAGATGCTTTGTTACAGGACGACTAACCATACTGGCAGTGCTAACACTAGCACTAACCTCCACCAGCGGTAACAACTAGTAGAATGAGCTGTAGCAGAAGTAGCAGTTCTATTCATGGTTGTGTATCACAGTCATCCTTAACGTAGAAGTCAAGTTTAAAAGATTTTCCAAAGCCAAATAGTAAGTTAGTCACAGGTAGATCCAGGATTACAGTCCAGGCACACTGACTCTAACTACGAAAAACATCCTCTCTGAGAGAGTCAAGTATCTCATTCATATAGCTGATATGAGAAAGTGCTAAAACTCAGATCGTGGTCATCTGCTGCCAATGTCCACACACTGAAATCCTGCCTTTTTGCTTTCACAGCTCTGGTATCAAATTTTGGCTCTTACAACTATAGTGCTGGAGTGGAGTAGGGCAGAAACGGGAGTTGAACCTTCTATGGCAGAGGGAAGTCATGGGTGGAGTCCAAATTGTGCGGATTTTCCTGCATACTGAAAAGAAATAAATTAGAAAAAGACACAGGGCATATAGCGTTTGTGCTGATAAACCTGTAAAACCAAGCAACAGGTTTACCACAACCATTAGAGATACATAAAGTTTGGGCAATAAGTAGGGTTAAATAGCTGCCAAACATGTGTCCATCTCATCACACTTCACTTCCTCTGGTTAAGCAACGAAAAACCTAATGCTCAAAACAAGCACGTATACAACCAATTTTAAGCATAAATTTTCAGGCGGAGATATTAAATTACCAATATTGGTGTAATAAAGGGACAAGTTTTTGAAATAGGAAAGCTGAAACATTCTTAATTCTTCCATAATGACAGGGCAAAAGCTCCTATATTGTGGTGACTCTGTTTATCCCAAATTCTTGCAGACTTAATTGGTTGTTATTATTATAATAAGTCCCTTTTCAAGATCTGTAAATGTTTTATGAAAGTCCTTTAAGCCGGGCTCAGTGGCTCAGCCTGTAATCCCGCGCCTTTGGGAGGCTGAGGTGAGTGGATTGCCTGAGCCTGCGGGTTCAAGACCCACCTGGGCAGGCGAGACCTCATCTCTACAATAAATCAAAAAAATTAGCCAGGCATGGTAGCGTGCTCCTGTGGTTCCAGCTACTTGGAAGGCTGAGGTAGAAAGATCGCCGGAGTCCAGTAGGTCGAGGCTGCGGTGGCCGGTGGCCGGGAGTGGCCACTGCACTCCAGTCTGGGCGACAGTGAGATTCCAACTCAAAAAAAGAAAGTCCTTTTAAAATGCACTGCATGTACTATAGCCCTAAGTAGCTAATTCTGACCAATCAATTTTTAATTTGTGTTTTGCCTTTTCTATTGTCTTTCAAGTTTCAGTTGAAATATGTTCATATGTTAATTACTTTTTATTTAACCACTGGCAAAACAGAAACAAAAAGGAAAGAGAAATGACAACCAAAAAAAATATAAAAAAGGAGACATAACAAAGCTTTTGAAAGAGTGCAGGCAAAATGTAAACTAAATTAAAGGCAAAGACTTATTTATGAATAAGATAAATTCATGAATTTGGGGATATGGCTTTATAATATAGACCACTTAGAAGTATTTGCTGCTCACTGGAATCATTCCTAAGGTGAGGATCCTCAATCAAACTCAAATGGCTTCTTCCAAGAATATTCTAAATTTAGGATCATTCCTGGAACAACCCCTACAGCGACAACAAGGTCATAGAGATTTAGGGCCTCCATCCAGCACTAACATGCCTGGCTATAATATACATATACCTAATCTAGGAGGATGTGAGCTAGACCAGTCAATCCTACAAAGACCTGGACTGGGACATTCTGTTGCCAGGGTTTTCCTTGGGTTTGTAGAGATACCCCTATTGGAAAAATCTATATTAAACTTCACTTTCAGGGTATAGCAAGGGTGGAAAGCCATGGCACTACTATTGAAAATCAACAAACATCTATTAACTCACTAGCTACTTACAAAACCGTTGAGCATTGGATATGCTCATGGCGAAACGTGGAGGAACATGGGCATTATTGAATGAAATTTGTTGTTTCTGGATGAATACTCCCAAGCAGAAGAGAACTTACAGGTTATAAAGAATAATATTAAAATCACTGACTCTTTCTAAGAACAGGTAGATTCAGGACCCAGTTGGTTACAATCCTTTGTATCCTCCCTGGGGATTTCCAGAATATGGACATGGGTTTTTCCCTTAATAGCTCCTTTTGTTGTATTGCTTGTGTTTGGTCCATGTATAGTTAACCTCCTTGTAAAGTTTGTTTCCTCTCGCCCAGAGTCCATCAAACTCCAAATGGTGATGCAATTGGAACCTTGTATGGAAGCTTCTTTCTACTGAGGACCCTTAGATTGCCCTCCGAGGATCCCTAGCTGCCGTCCCACATACCACACCCATGATCAGCAGGAAGTAGCCAGACCCGTCATCATCCTTACTCCCTAATGGCAGTTAGGGTTACTACTCCAGAAGGGGGAATGAGACAGGTGATAGCTAGAGAAAGGCAAGGCAGACAGACGGGACGGGTCTTGGGAAAACAAGCTCTGACCAACCTCTCAAGCTAGAGCTCAAGTACTCATTGCTGGGATGGAAAAACAGCCAACCAGCTTACTGCCAAGTACCGACCTATGACATCATCATGAGGCCCCTACCTCCTGCCGACTGGTCCTTAGTACTGACCAATCCGCTCATAGCTAGTGCCAGTCAATTGGTTCGGTCTTAGGGCTATATAGGCGAAACGTGGAAGAACAGCTCCAAATTGGCAACCCCTTGGGTCCCCTCCTGCCATTGGAGTTTTTCTGTCCTCTCAATAAATCTTGCATTCTCAAAAAAAAAAAAAAAAAAGTATTTGCTGTTTATCCCTGGTTTTTGATCATCGTGTTTCTCAAGAGGCTACTATAGAATAACCTTTACTTAAAAAAAAAAAAAAGGAAGTATGATTGTCACCTTTCTGTTTAGAACTGGAGCATTTTAAGCAGAAAACTTAAGCATGTTTGAAAGGCTGTGGTCCAAGGCCATGTTTGCTGGCTATAAGCAGGGTCTCCGGAACCAAAGGGAGTACACAACTCTTCTTAAAATTGAAGTCGTTTCTGCCCAAAATGAAACTGAATTCTACTTGGGCAAGCGAGGAGCTCAGGCACGCAAAGCAAAGGACAACACAGTGGCCCCTGGTGGCAAGCCAATTGAAACCAGAGTCATCTGGGGAAAGGCATCTTGGACCTGTGGAAATGTGGCATGATTCACAAAAAATTTGGAGCAATCTTCCAGTTAAGGCCACTGGACACAGAGTTCACATAATGCTGTATGCCTCAAAGATTTACACTAATGAAAAGGAAATAAATAAAAGAGAAAAAATAAGGACAGTATTCACCTTCTAGGGTTGTTGTAAAGATGAAATGAAATGAAAAGATGGAAGCAGAGGTTTGGTGCTTAGACTAGTTTCTGGCATAAAATGAGTTCATTGTAAACAATAACTGGAAACATTGCAAACTGGGGACAGGGTCACAGAGGCATCAGACAGCACTGGAACTGATGGCTTGTGAGGACAACAGTGAGTCTCATTAAGCAAGGTCCTAAGGAAGCTCACAGGAGTTCCCACCTTGTCCTGGCCATCTAGCGTAGTGGTCAAACACAGAGTCGGTGCAAAAATAAATGCTCAATCTGCTCAAATTATATGGTCTTACCTTTTCAAGTAGATCTTCCAGTACTGATATTTAATTCCATACAGTGCACAAAATTTAATTCCATCAGCACACAAAATCTCTGGGTTGATTTGTTACAGAAGTCATCTTCACTTTTTAGCTTTTCAAAAATTGGTTTTTTTTTTTAGAGAGATGAGGTCTCACTATGTCGAGCAATCCTCCCACTTCAGCTTCCCAAAGTACTGGGATTTTTCCCAGCTCACTTTTTTTTTTTTTTTTTTTGAGTTGGAGTCTCACTCTGTTGCCCAGACTGGAGTGCAGTGGCACGTTCATGGCCACTGCAGCCTCGACCTGCTGGGCTCAGGCAATCCCTCCGCCTCAGCCTTCCAAGTAGCTGGAACAACAGGCGCACGCCACCACATCTGGCCAGTTTTTGTGATTTATTGTAGAGATAAGGTCTCACCAAGTTGCCCAGGCTGGTCTCGAAACCCTGGACTCAGGCCATCCTTTTGCCTCAGCCTCCCAAAGTGCTGGGATTACAGGCTGAGCCACCATGCTCGGTCCCAGCTCACTTTTAGTAGTTTTTAAACTTGTATTTCCCCTTAGTACCACATAAAATTAATTTAAGCCATTATTCCTCTAAGAAAAAAGGTTACTTCCTGATAACAAATAGACACTAAGAAAAATACAATAGTCCCTACAGATCATAGAACTGTGAATCTGCACCAATGCTTTATTAAACATATACCCACCTTTGGCCTGAAAGTACCACTGACTTCTCTAATTTATTGGCAGTGGGTCATCACAACACAAGAGCACCTTATAGACTGTAGGTGGGAATAAAATGAACAAAAGGAAATGGCCTTGTGAAAAAATGTAGTGGCTGACTCTGTGTAATTGCCAAAATACCACCGCAGGAGGGCCCAGTGTCTTTCCTTGAGTGCAGCATGTTCTTTGGAAGAGAGACTCTAAGCCTGGTGACTCCCAAGGACAAGTACAAAAAGAGATGAATCACTTTCCAGTTTTCATCAGTGAATCACAGCTGAGATCATCACCACTTAATTTGAGCTTTTCAAATGTATGAGTCACCACACAAGTCCCTGCATTCTAAATTAGAATGAGAACAGATTTCATGAGGTTTGGTCATGCAGCTCTTAAGGGGTCTTTCTTCCAGAACCCAGGCCCCTTGCCTGGGCTGAAAGAATGGGCACAGAATGTCAGATGTATTCCAAACTGCCAGAGCAGGCCTAAACACACCAGTCATCAGCTCTCTGGTACAATGTAGTCACGTGCTGAAGTCGGAGTGTAGACAGGACTCTGACAAGGGAATAAATCGTGCCTAGAATCATTCTGCTAACCACGCAGGATCCAGAAACACTCTCAGGCACGGGAATCCCACCAACAAGCATTCAGGTATTCCCTCCTTGTTTCCAAGACCCTAGCACTTATAATTGCCTCTCTAAGGCAAGCCATGCCGCCATCCTGGGAGAGCGCCCAAGCTGCGGGGTGCCCTGCCCAACTCCCAGCCTCTGACCGCCTGGGCCTGGGCCTCCACAGTGCTGACGACCTCCCTCTCGCCCTGGCCTTTCACATGATCCCCACTCCTACACCCGTCTCACTGGCTATGCTGCTTCTTAAATATCACACTCAAACACTGCACAGGCTCCCTGCAGCCTCCCTTCCAGCGTTCTCATTCGGCCCCTCCTACTCATTTTTCTTTACACTAATAGGCATCCCAGAACCCCTCTTCTCTCTCCCAATATCAGCCCCTCTTGCCTTCACTTTTCTTTACAATAATAGGCATTGCAGTAAATGCAATAGCAAGTAATATAAATTAACACCAATAGCAAGTAACATTTATTGAGTCAAAAGTGTATTCCAGGCACTGAATTAGACATTTATATTGTTTAATTGTTGTCTTACATCATCCAATCCTGAGTACTCCTCTGTGAAGCAGGTGTGGATTGCCTTGGCCAAGGTTTCTGTGAGAAGTCTTTCTACAACTTGAACGATTTTGCACTGCTCATCATTGCAATGCAACTACTCCTAGGAGATGCTTAGTCATCACCCTAAAACCTAGAACATTGCTGCATGGTGGCACTGTTGTCGTGCTAAGGAATTGTACCTGGAATCTATGCTAGCTGGATCCAAGAAATGGAGTTTTTGAAAGGCAGTGTTTGCAGCCATATTTGCGGATTGCACTGGTGGTTGGGGATGACATATTTTGGGGTACAGAGACTTGGTCGACTGCTACTCATGGTTTCCTATAGCTGGCAGGACCTCGTCTTGGACAGGCAAAATGCCATTACCACCAGCCTAGACAACTGTTCTGTGAAGCACTGGGTAAAGCTGAGAAGTCGCACTCTCCTCTTCTCTGTTAGGCGAGGTATCCGTATCTGGGCACCCACTGCTGCCAATGTATCTTTTGTTCTTGTAACAGCCCTTGCTCTTATACAGCTACAACAGTTTATGAACAACTGAAATTGATTGCTCACAGTCTTGGTGTCTGGGAAGTCAAAGATCAAGGCGCCTGCAAATTTAGTGTCTGTTTCCTGGTTCATAGACAATGTGTTGAGGTGGACTGACTTAGTGACAGAAGCAGACAAGCTCCCCAGACATCTTCCATAAAGGTACTAATTCCATCTGTGAGGTTCCACCCTCCAAGCCTAATCCCCTCCTGAGATCATCACCTCAGGGAATAGGTTGCAACACACACATTGAGGGGAATACAAACAGTCAGACCATAGCAATGTCTATATACATCTATGTTTCAAACCTCACCAAGCCTCCAGCCTGATTGTCTGAAGGATTGTCACAAACAAATTATTATTCCTATTACATAGAGAAACAGCCTAGACTTTACCATGCCAATCATTTTCTTGCCAATAATTTCAACTCTCTTCCCCATTACTAATTTCACTGCACCTACTTATACAAACCTCTATCTGTTCCAGACTTTTCTCTTGATTTGTTGAACTATATAAGCAACTTCTACTTGATATTTCCTCTTGGTATCCAATATATACCGACAAATCTGAACTCCTCTTTTCCCCCAAACCGTTCCCCCAAACCGTTCCTCCTCTGGGCTCCCTTTTTGCTGACTGATGCAACCAGTTACTCAGTCTCACAAGGCTGAAATCTAGACCTTGACCTTTATGCTTTCTAATTGCCCAGATCCAAACAAATACAGTTAACCCTCAAGTCCATACACTGCATACAGATCAGTATCTCTAATCTGGAAGAGCTGGATCCAATGTCCTTGTCACCAGTTTTGTTCCCTATACTTCATCTCCACACTGCAAACTTTTAGATTTTTCTAAAGGGAAAGCTTAACAACATCCCTCCTATGCGTAATATTTTGAATACTTTGTCCCATTGTCCCCAGGATAATGCTCAAATTAGCATTAAGACCCTTCAATGGGTGCACATTTACCTTTTCATCTCCCTCTAACCAATTGCTCCTGGTATTCCAGTCCCAGAAGCACTGAACTACTTGCAGATCTATCCATGTTCTCGTCCCTTCAGACTTGTTAATATGTACTTCCTGTACGTGCATACCACACCACTGCCCCTGCCAATCCTGAAGACTTCTTTGTCTTGTGCCTCAGCCCTGAAGACTTCTCTGTCACCACCTCTACCACCACCCCAAACTTTGGATTAGATGATCTTATGTGCTTCTGCATCACCCAGTTATAGTAGTCAATGCACCATAGTACTAGTATATATTTATTTGACCATTTTCCCTATCCAACATTAAGCTCTTGGAGAACAAAACCTATTTATTATTCAGCCCACAGTGCTAAGCCTAATATGCAGTGCAAGGTGCTCGATGATAATTTGTTGAACTGACTTGACTTTATTGAAATTCCAACCCTCTGAGAGTACACACTAATCAGGTGTATTCTCCTCACAGAATCTTCCAGAAGGATAAAGCAATTAGAGACTTGAATCCAGAGCTACCCTCTTTATTAAGGCCTTTTTTTTGTGTGTGTGTCAGAGTCTCACTCTGTCAACTCAGGCTGGAGTGCAGTGGCACACTCACGGTCACTGCAGGCTCAACCTGCTGGGCTCAGGCAATCCTTCCACCTCAGCCTTCCAAGTAACTGGAACTACAGATGTGTGCCACCATGCCTGGCTTATTAATGGCTTTTTAAAAATTAGAATGCTATCTCTAATATAAGATTCACTTTACTACTGATTTGCAGCAAGATTGTTCTACAAAACCTCTGGCTACCCTGACTGTACACGGCTTAGTAAAAATTAGTAAAAATTTCTTGTTTTAAAATATATACATACATGGAATTATAAACATAGACACACACACACATTAGTTTTCTACTATTGCATAACAAATCACCACAACTTGCAACTGTAAATAACACGCATTTATTATCTACAGTTTTTTATGGATCAAGTATCCAGGATATTTTAGTTGGGCCCTTTATTCAGAGTCTCAAAATTTGAATAAAGTCAAGACATCAGCTGAGTCACACTATTGTCAAGAGGCTCTGGTGAAGAATCTTCTTTTAAGCTAATCCAGGTTTTTGGCAGAATTCAGTACTCGTCATTGGAGGAGTAAGATCTCCGTTTTCCGAGCAGCTGTTGATCAGGAGTCAGTCCCAGCTCCTAGAGGACACTCATATTCCTCAATTTGCAGCTTCCTCCATCTTCAAACCAGCAATGACACCTTGAGTTTATCTCATGCTTTGAAACTCTGACTTCTGCTTCTCCAACTAACCTGGAGAAAACTCTCCTGTTTTAAAGGGTTCATGTGATTAAGGTAAGTCCACTTGGATGACCTCTCTATTTTAACATCACCTTATTAGTAACCTTAATTGCACCTATAAAATCCCTTCTCATGTAGCATAATCAGGGAGTGACAATAGAAGGCAGAGATTACAGGGCCATCACAGAATGCTGCCTACCAAAATGTACCGCCTGATGCCCAGATCTACCATCTTCATAGATTCCCAAGATTTCCATTAAAGTATCAACTCAAAGCCAAAATTTTTAATCTAAATCTCAAAAACTCATAAGCAACCAAATCTAATCACATAAAATCATTTAAATCAGGTTGGGATGGGGCTTCATGTTGATCCATAATGACAATTTCTAAGCACAATTACTCTCTATCTGTGGACCTGTAAAATTAAGGGCCATGTTATGTTCCCCCAACACTCCAAACATATGGTGGTGGAAAACATATAGGATAATTGTTGCAGACATTAAAATTCAAAAAAAGGAGAGACATAGAAGGTGAAAAGGAGAAACCAGTCCAAGGTAGTTTAAAATGCAGCCAAACTCCACCTGGAGTTCCTTAATTTTCAGTTCTTCACTCTGGGTTCCTGTTTCAGCCTTCTGGGCACTTGTTTCTGCCCTCTGAGTCATCCTTTCTTTATCAAGAAAGAAAAAAAATGTCTTCAGTTGAGTAGTTTCATTAGCCTTCTTCCTGATAATAAACTTGGGAATGGTAGAGTCCCAATACCCTTTTTGTATTTTGTACTTTCTTGGTATGTTTCAGTTTATATTGGCAGTGCTTCTGTTGATATACTTTTTTCAAAACCACTATAATCTTTATCAATTTCTTAGAGCTTCTGTAACTAATTGACACAAACTACGTGGCTTGTAACAACAACGATGTATTCTCTCATAATTCTGGAGGCCATAAAACTTAAGTCAAGGTATCTGTAGAGCCATGCTGTCTCTGAAGCCTCAGAGGGAAGATCCTTCATCTCTTCTAGCCCCTTCTGGTATTTGAAGCAACCCTTCGTTTACAGATACATCACTCTAAACTCTGCCTGTCTTCACAAGTTCTCCTCTCTGTGCATTTGTACATATTTCCCTTTTCTTGTAAGAATACTAGCTATTAGATGAAGGCCCACCCTAATCCAGTGTGATCTCATCTTAACCAGATTACATGTGCCAAGACCCTATTTCCAAATAAGGTCACATTCATAGGTTCAAAGAAGACATGAACGCTACAGGGATACTATAATTTCACAGGGTTTTACTCAGTGAGACAAAGCCAGTCTTTTTGAGGTCATCCTTTTTCTCTCTTTGGCTTCCCCTGGGATGGCTGAGGAGCAGCACCCCTGAGCCTCTGAGAGACTCTCTCGCTCTCAGAATGGGATTTGTGAGCCGCAACCTTCATACTGTAGAAGAGCCTTTTGTACGACTGAACACTTCGACCTTCTGATCTTTCTGAGGTTTCAGTAGTAAGCCGAACAAGCAGCACAGTCTTTCAGAAGCCATGTCTGGCACTTAGCATTTCTTGTCATCTGGAAAGACTGGGAAGTCTCAGAATCATCCAGTCCTGGTCCCTTTACGTTTACCGATTTTTCCTCAAATTTTAGCATAAGTAGCTGGTAAAAAATAAACCAATACCTTCAACACTTTACTTGAAAATCTCCCCAGCTATATATCCAGGTGCTTCATTTACAAATTCTGCTTTCCACATGACTGCAGGACAGGTTTTCTAAGCTTTCTGTCACCGCTTAGCAAGGATTCTCCTCGCTCCAGTTCCAGCAGCATGTTTCTCACTTCCTTCCAAGTCCTCACCAACAGTGTTCTAAAACCCCAGACGTCTAATGACAATCTATTCACAGTGATTTAGACTTTCTCTAAGGCAATCTAGGTTTTCTCTGTATTGTCCTTCACTTTCCCCTGAGCTCTCACCGGCTTTGTTCTTTAATGTCCATATTTCTCGTAACAGTCTGTTTGAAGCAATTTACGTTTCCTCTGTGATGTTTCTCTGAATTCTCCGAGGATCCAACCACTGTCTAATTCTAAAACCACTTTTACTGTTTAGGTATTTGCTACAGCAGCATCTACTTTCGGGTACCAAAATCTGCACGAATCTTCTATTGCTGGATAACTAATTGTTGCAAACTTAGTATCAATAGAAACACATATTTATTATCTCAGTTTCCATGGGTCAGGAGTCTGGCACATTTTAGCTGAATCCTCTGCTTCGGGTCACAAAGGCTGAAATCCAGGTGTTGACCAAGCTGGAGGTACTGCGTGAGATTTGCTTCCAAGTTCCTTTAGGCTGCTGACGGAATCCAGTTCTTTCTGGAGGACTGAGGTCCCCACTCACTTGCTGACTGTTGGCTGGGGTCACTCTCAGCTCCTAGAAGTCCCTCACGTTTCTCAATTCTGCCCACCTCCCATCTTCCAGCCAGCAGTAGCATTTTGAATACTTCTCATGGTTTGAACCTCTGACTTCTAGTTCTCCAAGCAGCCAAAGAAAACATTCTGCTTTTAAAGAGTTCGAGTAAGGGTTTGGTAGTTGCAGGAGACTGGCATGGGAGGGTGGCAAGGGGCACATAACATCAATAAGTGTACTTAATCTCATACCAGGTAAATTGAGGACCAAAGAGAGGCCCAAACTTTACCTGTATGATGACTTCTTGTATACCTAATCCTGAATTTCCCCCCATAACTTTAAAATAAAAAAAAGTAAATCAAATTAAAAAGAAGCTAAAAAAAAAAAAGTTCATGAGATTAGGTTAGGTCCACAGGGATAATCTCCTTATCTGGAAGTCAACTGATCAGTAACCTGATTACCTCTACAAAATTCCTTTCCTCAAGTAGCAACATAATCACAGAAATAACCCCAGAGGGTAGAGGTCAAGGAGAACCAGTCAGAATTGTGACTATCACACATCCTTACACTGCAAATACTCTAGAAATATTTTTTTATAACCAATATTTTTAATTATGATATTGTGGGGTGCAGCTAAGGGTTAGGCATACAAATATGCTTCGTTCAGGCACCCTTGTAGAAATATATTAACAGTGGCAACTTGGAGTTCCCATTCCTTGCTGCTATTTCATTTCATACAATTTTTTAAAAATCACATAGCTTTGTCATCAGGAAAAATCCAGAATCATACCATTATCAGGGTAATTCAAATCACAGTGGCTTGGAGCTGTCTGCTTGCCCATTTGCAGTGACGACAACTGCATGAAGTACTCATTGCAAAAGATAGAAAGGTAAATTTTCAGAAAGATGGCTCTGTTACATTGCAAGGTTTTTCTGCAAACACACATGCACATGTTTCTAATAAAATGTATTGCTAATGACAAGGCTTGAAAGCAGGTTATTTAAAGGTGTGCCTGGCTTCTTCCTGTCTGCTTCTGTCGCAAAATAAGTCAGAATGCAGAGGGCCCATGAGTTATAGCCGACTAGCTGTTTCCAACTGAAGCAGCGACCAGGACTGCGCCCTGCCATTTAAGTTCAGCTTTCGCAGTCATTCCCGAGTGTGTGCTGAGCCCTCACTACACACAGAGCCCTTGGGCACAGAGACACAGATGGTGCCGCCCTGAGCCCAGTGGGCGAGCACGGCATTTTCTGTTTTGCCCAGCAGACACATTTCTTAGTGCATTTAGATGAATCGAGTTGTATTTTAAGTATTGGCTGTCAAATCTCAGAGGACCTTTGAGAGCTCCCAAAATATTTTTATAAGCAGGCAAAAGGAAGCCTGCATCCCGATCAAGGTTTATTTCCTGGCTTCTTTTAAAACTTCTCATTTTTTTCAAAGAATGTGGCAAATTGTACTTTCTCTGTTAACATGACCCTTGGTCAGACATTCTCTTGGCTATTTTGGCAAAAAGAATCAGCCAAAGACAGAGGTCACATTCCTTTGAGGTCACATCTCTTTGTCATCACAGTCTCTTCTTGGGAAACACACAGTAGTCCCTCCCAAATGCCGCTTGCTTTGAAGAGATCTTGGCTTAACCTTAGTCGAACCCGGCCAGCCTTCCAAATCAGCCCAGCAGCAATCCTGGCAGTCCCTGGAAAAATGAAACACGGGGCTACAGATGGGCTGTTTCCATGAGAGCATGCCACATTCTATAGGGGAAAGACAGTTGGTCACTTGGAAGGGCTACGTGAGCAGTGAAACATTCACACTGCAGCTCGGCATCTCAACACATCTTCCAACTTCCTGGCCGAATGAACACCTCACCTCTACATTCATTTGCTGCTCTCCCCCACCTGACATTCTTCAGCCTGCCCTGCAGCTCTTCACCTCACTCTCCTCTTCCCCTACCTTCGTCTGAGACATCTTCCTTCCCTTCGGAGCATCCCTGGCTCCCAAAGTCTGCCCACACAACTCCAGCCTCCCACCCTCCACCATCACCAGCCCTGCAAGGACTAAACACAGTCTTGCTGCACTTCCAAAGGCTTCCTTTGGTGAACTCACTGATCATCCACTCATTTATTAATCTGAAAGACATTTATGAAGTGCCTCCTAGGTGTCAGGCCCAGGGCTAGGTACTGGGATAATAAGGAGATCTCTACCTTTAAGGGATGGCGGAAGTGCTCATGCCTCAAGGGTCTATGACAACAAGTGCCTTGCCTTTTTATGCTGTAGCATGGAGGAAGGGTGGACTCATCCTTGATGCACCGAGGAAGCCAAAGGAGGTCACATTTTAGCTCTGCCCCCTCAAGAAACCCCTGTAAGCTAGCACAGAAACAAACACACAGCCACTGCCAGTCTAACTCAGTCAGGTCTGAGGTAGCAAGAATGTCATATGGATGTCTGGAAGCCAGGTTGAATCTGAAGCAGAAGTGCTTGCCAGGGAAGGATCACAAGTATGCTTCCAGAAAGAGGTTTGAGAGCCAGGAGAGAGGCAAGCCAAGGCTGTGAAAGGTGCACTGCAGGAGGACTTGGGCACGCTGCATTTCTTGTTGTCTTGGTAAGTTCTTGTTCAGAGAAAAGAAGGAAGTACGAAACGAACTTAAGGTCATACAGGTTATGCACCATTGCATTTTCAAGTGCTCAGCTAAAAACAATTCACTGTGGCCTCTTCGCAAGTCAATAAGTAGAACCACGGAGACAGAACAGGAGACCCCTTCCCCGACCTCCTTGCAAAGTGTTTGAAAAAACTTGATACTCCCTCACGTTGTTATAAAGACTGCTCTTTGTAACAATGTCATAGAACCCTTTCCAGGGAAAGATGGTCCATTCAAACATCTGTTACTATGAGCAACCCATCACACAGACAGTGCTGGCAACCTAATGCTAGACTTGAAAGCAGGAACCTGGAAGCCAATTTTCAAAGCTGCCTACTCTAACCTATAATAGAATTTTTCTCAAAGGGGTCGGGGGAGCTAAAAGTGGCACAGATCTCATAAAGGCACTGGAAATATGTGTTCTCATTGAGTCTCTTGGCCTCTGGTGAGGCAGACTTTACCTTGGCAAAGTCCCTTAAGCCCTTCCCATGTGCCGACCACAGACCTGCAGGCCTAACCTTCCAGATGGCCCTGCATTCTGGGGTCTCTTTTTCCAGAGCAAGAAGCTTAAATTCAGACAAATCTTTGGTGAAAAATGACAGTTTATAATTGGTATTAAAAGGTAATAGTCATAACCGTAGTGGAATTAAGCATGCCGTGTCAGGCGTTTATTCAATGCCCATTCTCCCTTACCTACGTTTTATTAACACAGGCCGTATTAGCAAAGTCTGGATTAATTTAAGTCAGTTTGGCCCAATTCCCTCCACGACACTGAGTCCCTGATGTTTGCTGTCGAGAGACGGAGGCCAGCGATGAACTTACCTGGACGTTTTGTCCAGGGCTCCCGCTGTTGAGTAGGGGGGGAAGCCCAAGGATGTGCGGTTGGTGGAGCCTCTGCAGCTGGCTTGTCTGGGAAGGCCGGGAGGAGCAGGCAGGGAGGTGGGAGGGGAAATGCGGGTGGGGCACAGGGAAGCGGACCAGGTGGCACAGAGCCACAGTCTGGAGAGGGCTGGGGTGCCAGGTTCCTCCTGGACCCCCGAGCTTCCCGCCGGCCGGACCTGCCAGGGCCACGCTGCAGGGATGCCACAGAAGAAGGCGAGTGTGGGGTCACAGGGTCCCCGAAGGAGGACAGAATTCTTGCCTGCAGGGAATACATTTACACACACAGGAGCCTTTCGCTTCATTCTTGTTTATTGACTTCCAAGATGTGTCCAACATGTGATCAAAGACTAAATGCCACGGTTGATCGGGGCTAAGCCAGGGAACCCAGAAACAGCCTGTATTTGACTTTTTGCTCGCCTGAAAAATGGAGTTTTCACACGCTTCATTCAATCCTCAGTTTACCTCTCGCAATCCCTTTTAGCTCCCTTTGTGTCGATGGGAAATGCAGGCACAGAGCTGGTAACCTTTGAGCGTGTGCCTTGCTAATGGGCCACACCTCCTTTATAAATATTTTTGTCTTAAATTTTACCTTTTGCTTATCTTAACTGTACAATTGAATCATTTTTAGTCAACTTAAATTTGGTAAATATAAATTTAGTAAGTTTTAGTAAACTTACAAAACCTTCACCATAATCCCATTGGAGAACGTTTCCATCACCCAGAAAAGATCTTAAACCCAGCTGCAACCAAACCACTTTTCTGCTCCTCCTGATGCAACCCACTAATCCACTTGCTATCTCTATAGAGTTGCCAAAATACTGTTCAAAAATATTTATAAAGGAGGTGTGGCCCACTAGAGAGGCACACGTTCAAAGATCACCTCCAAGACCCTTTCCCTACAAGAAATGAAGACATTAGCTGGACATGCTAGCACATGCCTGCAATCCTAGCTACTAGAGAGGCTGAGACGGGAAGATGTCTTGAGTCCGGGAATTTGAGGCCACAGTGAGCTATGCTTGTGTCACTGTCTTCCAGTTTGAGCGATAGAGTGAGACTCTGTCTCTAAATAAATAGATATATTTTTAAATCATATTTTTTAAAGTTTTAGACTTACAAAAAACTTCGAAGATAATATAGAGAGTTTCTGTATACCTGACATTCATTTTCCATATCTTTAACACCCTACATTCGTACATTTGTTACTATTAAAGAACCAATTGTACCTTATTGTTCACTTAAAGTATTGTTCGCCAATACTTTAATCCGATGCCCTTGTCTTCTCTTCTGGTGTCCACTTTGTTTCAGGATCCCTCCAGAATGCCCCATGACAGCTGCTCATCGTGTCTACTTAGACTCCTCCTGACTTTCCTTGTTTTTAATAACCTTGACATATCTGAGGAGCTTGTTGTCAGGTATTTTGTGTAATCTCTTCTGCTGGGATTTGTCCCATGTTTTCCTCGTTATTAGGCAGGGGTTATGGGTCTGGAGAAGGAAAACCACAAAGATAAAGTCCCATTTTCATTACGTCTTGTCAAGGATACATACTATCAACATGCTTGATTGCTGTTGATGCTGACCTTGACCAGCTAGCTGACTCTAGTGTCTGTGAGGTTCTCTACGGTAAAGTTACTCCTTTTTTTTCCTCCTTCCATACTGTTCTTTGAAAGAAAGTCACTATATATAACCCACACATAAGGAGCAGGGAGCTATGCTTTTGAATTCAGAGTATCTGTATAGATTATTTGGAATTCTTCTGCGTGAGAAATAGGTCCTTTCCCTATCTCATCATTTTCTCAGTCATTTACTTTCGTCAGTATGGACTCATGGATGCTTATTTTATAATTTGGGTTATGTGCAGTTTGAACAACTGTGTTTCATTGTGCAAATTGTTCCAACTTGGCCATTGGGCGTTCCTTCGTTTGACTTCTGTGCCCCTTCAACGGATCCTCATCCCTGGGGGAAGAGGCGCGGGCGAGTTTGTCTGCTTGATTTGGAGCACTTTCTTATTTGCTGGCGCAAAGGGTGCGCCAGGCTCACTTGGTGCATGTCCTGCCCCAAGCTTAGAACCAACCATTTCTCCACGAACCCCTGGCTTCTTTATTAGAGAAGGGAATTCGAAACCAAGGACTGGGCACTAGGTGAGCTCACTGCAACCACGGTGTCATTGCTTCTAGGCCTGCTGAGCTGAAAGGGCGAAGGAGATCTACTTGTGTGGATCAGCCCATGTATATGTGTGAACAGGCATTTCTATATGCAAACATTCATATCAATACTAAGCTGACCTGGCTGATGTCTACAACTCTAATCCCTTACCACACGAATCGTTCTGCCCTTCTCCCTTGCTTATCTATAAACTCCCAAGCCAACAGTGAGAAACCTGGCTCCTGCCATCTGACACCCATCTACTTGTTCAAGTTCAGAATACATATGTAGCAGTATCAGAATTGCGAGGTTGTATCTCCATGGGAAATACCTTTATCAACATAAGACAGCACTTATACAATGTTTACTTTGTAATTAGTTTAGAGATTCCACTCATTTCCAAAGTTTCTTAGGTCAGCATCTTGTACCTCCCTCCAGGGAGGCCGTTTCATACATTGGCAATATGTACAGTTAGATTGTTGTGTCACATTCTGAATTCAATCCTGGAATTCCCCTCAGCCTCTTAAATGACTTTTTTGCATTTGCACTAGTGAGGTTTGCTCTTTTTGCTCGAAAGTTTTGACAAACGCATCATGTCACATCCACGATTACCTCCTCACACGGAATCATTTCAGCATTTAACTCCCCTTCTGTCCTTCACCTGGTAACCTTTCCCCCACACCAAATCCTGGAAATCACTGATCTTTTTTACTGTTTTTGTTCTGCCTTTTCCAAACTGGCCTATAATTAGGATCATCGAATCTGTAGCTTTTCCAGACTTATTTCCCTCAGAAATATGCCCTTAATATTTATCATGCCTTTTATATGGCTTGATAGTTCAGTTCTTTGTATCACTGGTGGACATTTCGCCCTATGGCTACTCCACAGTTTATCAGTCCCACCTCCTGAAGGGCATCTGGTTGCTACCAGTTTTGTGTGGTTATAAATAAACTACTGTCGACATTTGTGGGCAGGATTTTGTGTGGACATAAGTTTGCAGATCAGTTGGGTAAACACCTGGGAGTACACTTGCTGGGTCATATGTTTCATGTTGTAAGAAAACTGCCCAAGTGTTTGTACCATTGTGCATTCCCCCACAATGAATGTGAGTTCCTTTGCAGTCTCCCCAGCAGTTGGCATTGTCAGTTTTTCAGATTTTGTCCATTGCAATATTTTTTTTCTAAGCTTTTACTATCAACTTATTTATTAAAATTCTACTTTGATTTATTTCTGTTACTATGCTACTTGTATCTAGACCTATCGTGTATTTTTGTGTTCTGTTTCTCCTTCCTTTTCTTTATGGTACTAAATAAATATTTTCTAGTGCACCATTTAAATGTATTCTTAGGATGCTGTCATACATTGAATGTTTATGTCCTCCACAATTGACATATGGAAGCCCTAACCCTCCATGTGGTGGCATGTGGAAGCGGGGCATTTGAAAATTAATTAGTTTGAGTTGAGAACATGAAGGTAGAACTTCCACGTTGAGATTAGTGTTCTTATAAAAAGAAAGACCAGAACTCTCTCTTTCTCTCTGCCATTTAGGGACACGATCTATAAGTAGCTGATGGGCATAGTGGCCACATCTGTGATCTCAGCATTTTGGGAGGCCAAGGAGGATTGCTTGAGGTCAGGAGTTAGAGAGTAGCCTGGGCAACTAGTGAGATCCCATCTCTACAAATATATATATATATATAGGTTGTCTATAAGCCAAGAAGACAACCCTCACCAGAAACCAAACCTGCCAGCTCCTTACTCTTGGACTTCGCCTCCAGAACTGCAAGAAAAATAAATGTGTGCTGTTTAGACCTCCAGCCTATGATATTTTATTATAGATCGTTTTTGTTAGACACATTTTAGTTATTTTTAGCCATCATTCCTTACATATTTTTTTCTCCTCTCTACTTCTGGGACACTTACAAGAACTGACCATTAAGTTTGCGAACTCATCCTAGACAAAGTGCTCCATACCTCATTGCTGAATAACACTACAGTCACCTTCAAAGTCCTGCCCCTGGGAAGCAAGACACCAACACCAGTCCCTAGCCCACATGTCAAAGCACTTTTGGAACTCTTTTTCTGGAATGGCCATCAAGGCTGTCATTATATGACCCGTAATGTCTTTGAATGTCATCAAAATGTCTTCCTTTCAATATTTCATCTTCAGGCAAAGAAAAAAGCCCTTTGGGGCCAGTGAGTAGGGAGGGTTCCAATACAGTTATTCGTTTAGTGGCTAAAAACTCTCTCACAGACAGTGCTGTGTGATCTGGGGCTTTGTCGTGATGCAAGACCTCTTTCAGGACCATTTTTGCATGCACCTTTCTTATACCAGCATTTTCAGTTAAGATTTATTTTTTCTGTTTCTCTATCGATGTTTATTTGGTCTACTATGCTTCTCACAGTCAGCTATTTTTACATACAATTCAACAGATTTTGCAATGTTTTTGTCAATTCTGCTCGTTACTAGCCGCTCTGACTTCTCTTCATCAGTGACACTTTCTGCCCCTTCAGAAAAATGTTTAATCCATTTGTAGACTGCCATTTTCTTCACGGCATTACCCCCATAAACTTGGACTAACATGTCCCTGATTTCACCCCCACTCTTGCAGAGTTTAACAAGAAACTTAATGTTTGTTTGTTCCTCTAATTCAAGCTCCGACATTCTCGCAACAGCACACAAAAACACGCAGCAATCATGAGCACCACTCAGCAAGATACCACCACCTGTTAACACAAGCACAGCTGTGAGACCCTGATGTGCCAGGGTTATGAAACCTCATCGAGTTGTCTGTACCGTGCTGGCAGCATATGCGCACGGTGATGAGTTTGTGAACTTAATTGTCAGTCCCTGTATATTGGCTCGCCGAACAGTGTTCCTCAGATCTCTGAGACTCTGTTTATTGTTCTTCGTCATTCTTTCTGTAATTGCTTGTCATTCTTGATCTGACATCAATTTCGCTCATTTTTTTTCCTGCTGGCTGAATTCTGCTACTGACTCTCAGAAGTGAATTTTGTTTATATTTAAATTTCAATTATTGTACTTTTTAACTCAAGAATTTGTTTCATTTTTTAATCTTTTTTCTCTTTATTTATATTCTCTATTTGACGAGTCACTGTACTTTCCTTTAGTGCCTACATTTTTTCCCCTTTACTTATTTAAAGATATTTATAATAGTTATTTCAGTCTTACTTCACTAAGTCTAATATTTGACTCCCTCAAGGGCAGTTTCTATTGATTGTGCTTCTTCCTGTGTGTGCTCACTCCTAACCTAATTTTTTGCCTGTAATTTATTTAATTTCACATTTTAGATAATATATTGTAGCAACCCTGGATTATTATCCTCTCCGGGATTGTCGTTGCTGATTTGTTTGTTCACTTAACGACTTGCCTGGATTAAGTCTGTAGAATTTATATCACAACCATGTGCAGGTTTTGTTTTCTCTGTTCAGGTTTCTTTTTTAAAAATAATTTTTGAGCCGGGCTCGGTGGCTCGGCCTGTAATCCCAGCACTTCAGGAGGCTGAGGTGAGTGGATTGCCTGAGCCCTCGGGTTCAAGACCCACCTGGGGAACTTGGCAAGACCTCATCTCTACAATAAATCAAAAAATTAACCGGGCGTGGTAGTGCGTGCCTGTAGTTCCAGCTACTTGGAAGGCTGAGGCGGAAGGATCCCTGGAGCCCAGCAGGTCGAGGCTGTGGTGGCCGGGAGCAGCCACTGCACTCCAGGCTGGGCGACCGAGTGAGACTCCAACTCAAAAATAATAATAATAATAATAATTTTTGTTTTATCTTTGAGTCTGGCTCCCTTTGAGTCCCTCCTGGCTGAGCGTAGCTTAGTGGTCAGCCAAAAATTGATCAGAAATTGTGCACAAACATCTCAAGCCAGCAAGTCTTCCACTCTATCAACAGATCTGTGTGTGCTTAAGGGAGGTAATCAAAGTCCAGGCAGTTGCCAGGTCTGCCCTTCCTTACATGTTCTGCACACTCAAGTCTTCGCCTTCGTCAGGAGCACATCATGATATAACCAGGCCCCATCTGTCATCTCCTCTGTGTGTGCATGTTCTTGAGCTTGCATTAGCCTGCCAGGTCGCCAGGGACAAGTGAGCCCTTACGACGGCCTGCTAGCAGCATCTCAAATCTCTGGATTTCCCTTTACTTTTCTGGCTGTTCCATCAGTCTGTTGCTTGCCCAAGTGATATCGTGACCTCAAGCTAACTGCAATATTGTCCTTCTTAACTGCTTGCTATCATTCCTGGATTTTACTATCATTTTCGACAACTTCCCTGAGTCACATCTATGCTCCACTCCCAAGTGAATCAAGTTTCTCTAGTAAGAAGACACCAGTCTTCATAGCTCGCCCTGCCCTCATAGATTACTGAACAGCAGAGCTGGGGTGGGAAATGACAGAAAACCCGGGATAAAATGCCAAAGATTCCCATTCTTCTTCTTTCTTCAGTCCATGCTTCTCAATCAGATGGATGCTTTGGTCGCTTCTAAACTCCTGAAGTGATATTTTTGACCCTTTTTTCCGATTTTGTATTTGCTTTGGGGGGACAAGATTTACCTCATTCTCATTCCAGAAGTTCCTCAAATTCAAAGTCAATTTTTTTTTTTTTTTTTTTGCTTTGGGTCAGAATTCATTGCATGGCATGTGAAAAAGGAAAAGATAGCAAGACTTATGAGAAAAATTATAAATGAGGAGATATTCTAATTTTTAATAAAAAGATTCAACATCAAAAAGATAGAACTATCGATTCAAAGCAATTGCAATTCACATATCAGTGGGATTCTTGAAAGAATTTCATTAAACAGTGGGATGCTTCACAGGGATCAGCCAACGGTGCAGGTTAGAAAGCCCACGAATAGACTGTAGGAGATGGAATTCCAGCCATGACCCCCAACGACCTTGGCCCTTCTGCAGCACCTTCCCCTGGACGTGGGAGTGGAACATGGTTAAACATCCTTTACATTAGCAGTCCCCAGCCTTTTTGGCATCAGGGACTGGTTTCGTGGAAGACAATTTTTCCACGGACCAGGATGGGGGGCGGAGGGTGAGGGATGGCGATGGTTTCGGGATGATTCAAGCACATAACACTTATTGTGCACTTTATTTCTATTACATTGTAATATATAAAACAAATTATACAACTTCCCATAAAAAATGAGATGCAGACAAAGTGGTACATAAGATAACGGGCGGGCCATGCATGGGCTAAAATAAGTGTCGGATTCTGACTGAAAGCCTGCCACCAGATGCAGCTGAACAAGGGAAGTACATCAACTCACTAGCCACTCACAAATGGGGTTTTGAGATGAGTCTGCAAGCAATTGGTTTATTGTGGTCTCTGTGCAGTCAGACCTCACCGCTCACGTTAACCTGTTTTGCAGCTCCACCTCAGATCATCAGGCATTAGATTCTCATGAGGAGCATGCAGCCTAGTTCACAATCACGTTTGTGCTCTTATGAGAACCCGGTGCTGCTGCTGATCTGAAAGAAGGCGGCACTCAGGGAGTAATGCGAGTAACTAGGAGTTTGAGATCAGTCTGGGCAACTTGGCGAGATCTCATCTCTACAATATATAAAAGCAGTTAGCCAGGCGTGGTGGCATACTCCTGTAGTTCCAGCTATTTGGAAGGCTGAGACAGAAGGATCACCTGAGCCCAGCAGGTTGAGGCTATGATGGCTGTGAGCCATCACTGCACTCCAGCCTGGGTGACAGAGTGAGACTTCGACTCAAAAAGAACTGTTTTGTCTATAGGAATTGCCACAATTTTATTAGGGCTTCTCTCTTTCTCATCTTCCTAAGAGAGGGAGAAACGTCAGAAAAATGCTAGAATTGTCAAAAGCATGTGCGATAAGCTTAAGTAAACACTGAAACTGGTCGTAATTCTGCTTTTTCTGCTACAGAACACACGCAACATGGAAGCCTACTGCCATGTTCAAGTGTTTGAGGGCAGCTATGAAAGTGCAAGTGACAGGGTGTCTGGGACGTGGCGGAGGAGTTGGCCCAACTCCATGGAAACTGCCCTCGTCCCAGCTGCCATTGTCTTTGTGCCTTCGCCTCCACTGCACGCGTTGCTATCTGCCTCCTCCTCCTCTCGGGGAAATTCCACACAGATGGCCCCTTCCTCTATGGGTGTGCCCCATCCTTCTTGGCTAATTCTTCGATTTACTGTAGAGACGAGATCTCGCCAAGTTGCCCAGGCTGGTCTCGAACCCCTGGGCTCAGGCAATCTTCCCACCTCTGCCTCCCAAAGTGCTGGAATGACAGGCAGGAGCCACTGCACCCAGCCAACAATTCTTAATCGTTTCTAGTCAACCTGGGCTTCCAGAAGGGTCAGAGGGTGGAATTTTGAGGTGTGGGCAACCTGTGCTAAAATCCTAAACCTCCGACCCTCTGGCACACACACGCAAAATCCCGAGAGACTTTTCCCCAGTTCCTCCTCTCCTTGTCCCCTGCAAAGCAACTGAGCTGATGATCCCTTTGACCCCATTACTACTTCAACAGAAAGAAGTCGTCCTAAGGAGGGGGGGAGGATGGGCACAGAAACCAGGTCCTGTGCTCCCTGGGGACGGGCTGTGCCTCCACCCAGGGGGTCTTAGAAATCTTCTTCTTCCTCCAAATTACTTTCCTCGAGCAAAAATAGCTCCTAAACTGTAGACGCTCCAAAGTGCAAAAGGATTTCAAAATTTCCCTAATGAAGATGATCATTAAAATATTTAAATGGGTTCTTGATTTGCTTTCTGGGCTGTGCCGTTTTGCGTCCTCTTCAGGAGCGCCCATTGTTCGGTCCTGACAGAATCTTCTGTCAGAAATTATAGCCTGCTGCCTTTCAGCATCTTCATTAAAATGCAATGCTGCCAGATATATCTGCATGCATATGAATGAAGCATCTATAGAATAATTAAGTCATGAATAACACATTGCTGAGCACGGCTTTCCTGAGTAGAAAAAGAATGTTATTTATGAACTCAGAGATTTTACATTATATTAAAAAAATAATTGGCAATAACAAGTATCATTTGGGGATTCATTAATTTAAATTACGATTTCTCTGCTATAAACTCCATTTTTAATAAAATGGCCATTTACATGGAAAACGTGGACTTACATACCATTTTTCTTCATTTTTCTCAAAAGACCACCCAAAAGCTTTCAGCAATGGGGGTTGCATAATTTGAGACTCTGTTAAGGTCTATTCTAAACAGAAGGTCATCGGCATCTCAGCAACTTACCAGACCTGGGTTCAGACTAACGGTGGCATATCAGTGAAAAAACAGAGACAATGTTTGTGATACTGTGAAACATATGTTTGGTTTTCATTCATGGTTCCTGGCTCACAGCCCCTATAACCTAAGTGACCAGAACAATGAGTGTCTTCTGTTAAAATATGTGACCCTTCGTCCTCAGTTCCAGAAACAGCTCCAGAACAGCTCAAGAGTGACAAAGATGAAGCCAGTCTTTCCGTTATTTATAATAAGGCCCTTTCAATCACATCTGAGTCTATGTTAATGAGGCGATTTTGGGACAATCCCAAGATTACCACAGGAGGGGGGGCTAGTGGCCAGGGGAGCTAACCATGTGCTTAGAGAGCTGGAACTCACAGCCTCACACCCCACCTCTTTCAGCCTGAAAGTTAAGTTGACCATCAATGGCCAGTGATTTGATCAATCAGGCCTATGTGCCGAAGCCTCCATGAAAACTCGAAGGACTGAGTTCAGGCGGCTTCCAGGACAGTGAAGGAGACCAAATTCATGTGTCGGGAGGGTGACACACTCCAGTTCCACGGGGATAGAAGCTCCCGGGTTCAGGACCCTTCCAGACTTCTCTTCCTCTCACTGTTCATTTGTATCCTCTAAAACATTCTTTTTAATAAATGGGTAGACACGAGCAAAGTGATTCTCTGAGTTCTGTGAGTCACTCTAGCGGGACAATCAAACCTGAAGGGCGGTCGTTGGAACCCCAGTTGAGAGCCAGCTGGTCAGAAGTTCCAGAGGCCTGGACTTATAATTGCAATCTGAAGTGGGGGGCAGGGGCAGTCCTGTGAGACTGGGCACTCAACCTGTGGGACCTGATGCCACCTCCAGGAGATGGTGTCAGTAGAGGGCACCCCGCTGGTGTCCACTGCAGAAACGATTTCTTGACTGGTACATGGGAGGGAGCCTCTACCCATGGGTCGCTGAAGTGTCCTTGTTGTGAGAGTATAACGGAAAGGAAGAAAAATGTACCTTTTCTACTTGCTACTACAAAGCACTTCTTAAGCTTTGCCAAGGAATGTTGTGGAAACAAAAGCCGAGCTTCTCGGAACCCACCTCCACCTCACATGCAGGTGTCAAGGAGCAGCTCTTGAGCGGAAGGCCCAGCTCAACAATGGCCACACCCTAGAGTTAAGCCCTGTTGTCATTTCAGCACTGTTGATGTTTCGCTCTCTGCCCTGTCTTCTGAGACCTTTAGCCATGGTAAAGTGTTGAAGTCACAGAGGCAGAGAAAGACAAAGTGAGAAGGAAGAGAGTGAAAGACTGGAGAGAGAAAGGATGTGCAGGCTTTAGGGGAAAGAAGAAGACAAGACTGTCTCTTCCTTCTTGGCCTACTCAGATACCTTGGTGGATGTTCTTTCTTGGTCATAAGTTTCATGAGATTCCTTTCATGTTTGGGTATTTTTCTTTTCTTTTCTGCTTCAATAGACAGCACAGACTGTAAACTCCTTGAGCATGGGGCTGAGCCAGGTGTCAATGGAGAAAACAATATGATAGGCAAGGAAGCCTGCTTCACATTTGCAGATCCATTTTCTCCTTTCCATTTTCCAGGGGCCTCAGGTTCAGCTCTCTTCTCAGCTAGATGACAGCTGCATCCTCTCTGGGGCCCCTGACTGTAATTTCCTGTCTCTTTCTCTCCTTCACATTCCCTACCCAAACATAACCACCCTCCCTAAACCATCTCTATGTCATTTCTCTCATTTAAAAAAAACCCATGGTGTCTTCCCATCCTCCTTAGGATAAATTCCAAGCTATTCAACATGGTTCAAACAGCCTTGCAAGATTGCAGGCTAGTGAATCATCTCTCCAGCTTCTTCATGTTCCTTCTTCCAATCTGACCAAATCACACATGGTTTCTCATTCACCATGTTATATGTTTTCGCACATGCTGTTTTCCCAGCTGACATCTACTCCGCCTTAAACATACAGCTCAAAGGCCTACCTGTCTTGCATGCATCCCTTGCCTATCCCCCCTCAGACTGGTTTTGATGTCCTTCTCCATGAAAACCCTTTCTCACACAGACCCACAATTATGCAGGTTCCTGTCTGTGTTCCCCACTGGGGTACAGCCTTCTCGAAAGTAGGAAGACGGCTGTGCTCAGCCTTGTATTCATATCACCCGTTCCAAGGCATAGCAATAGAAGCTCCTTGAATGGAGGGATTAACTGTGCAGCCGTGCCTTGGTGTACTCCCTTCACTTCAGGGTGCCTGGTAGAGAGTGTGCAAGTTGAGGGCTGTGGCAGCCCTGCATCAGGCAAGTCTGTTGGTGCCATTTTCCAGCACAAGTGCTCACTCCGTGTCTCTGTGTCACATTTCGGTCACAAAATTTCAAACATTTTTGTTATTATGTCTGTTAGGGTGATCTGTGGTCAGTGATCCTTGATGCTACTATTGTAATTGTTTTGGGGTGCCACGAACTGCACCCATATAAAACAACAGACTTTACTGATGAATGTTGTGTGTGTTCTGTCTACTTCACCAGGAGTTCATCTCTCTCTTTCCTCTTGTGCTTCCCTATTCCCTGAGACACAGAGTATTGAAATTAGATCACCTATAACTCTACACTGGTCTTTAAGTGTTCGACTGAAAGGAAAAGGTGCACATCTCTCCCTTTAAGTCAAAAACTAGAAATGATTAAGCTTAGTGAGGAAGGCATGCCAAAAGCAGAGACAGGTTGAAAGCTAGGCCTCTTCTGCCAAACAATCATCCAGTTGTGAATACAGAAACGTTATTGTAGGAAATTTAAAGTGTGACTCCAGTGAACATATGAACGGTAAGAAGGCAAATCATCATTATTGCTGAGATAGAGAAAGTCTGAGTGGTTTGGATAGAAGATCAAACCAGCCACAACAGTTCCTTAAGCCAAAGCTTAATGCAGGACAAGGCCCTACCCCTCTCCACTTCCATGAAAGTCAAGAGAGGTGAATCTAGCAGAGGTGTGCTGATGAGGTTTAGGGGAAAGCACCCTCTCCACAAGACGAAAATGCAAGATGAAGCAACACGTGCTGATGGAGAAGCTGCTGCGAGTCATCCAGAAGACCTAGCTAAGACTGCTGGGGAAGGTGGCTATGCTCAACAACAGAATTTCAGCACAGGCAAAACAACCCTCTACTGGAAGAAGGTGCCATCTAGAACTTTCATAGCTAGAGAGGAGAAGTCAATACTTGGCTTCAAAGCTTCAAGAACAGACGGACTCTTTTGCTAGGGGCTAATACAGCTGACAACCTTAAGTTGAAGCCAATGCTCATTTACCATCCTGAAAATTCTAGGGCTCTTAAGGGCTAAATCTGTTCTGCTGGTGCATTAGAAACGCAACAACAAAGCCTGGATGATGTCTATATAAGCATGGTTTACTGAATATTTTAAGCTCACTGTTGAGACCTATTGCTCAGAAAAAAAGGGTCCTCTCAAAACGTTACTGTTCATTGACAATGCACGTGGTCACCCAAGAGCTCTGTTGAAGATGTACAGAAATTACATCTGCTAGCACAACATCCATTCAGATGCCCATGGACCAAAGTCAAGATTCTTAAGTCTTGTTATTTAAGAAATACATTTCACAAGATTATAGTTGCCATAGATTGTGATTATTCTGATGGATCTGGGCAAAGGAAATTGAAAACTTTCTGGAAAGAATCCAGCACTCTAGATGCTATCTAGAATATTCATGATTCACAGGAAGAGGTCAAAATAACAACATTAACAAGAGTTTAGAAGAAGTTGATTCAAACCCTTGTGGATGGTTTTAAGGGGTTCAAGACTTCATTGAAAGAATCCACTGTCGATATGGTGAAAATAACAAGAGAACTAGAATTAAAAGTGGTGCCTAAAGATGTGACTGAATTGGGCAATCTCATGATAAAACTTGAACAGGTGAGAAGTTGCTTCTCATGCATGAACTTTATTGCAACATTCATTCCATGGCAGTGGTCTAAAACTGAACCCACAATGTTTTTTAAGATATATACAAGGCAGAATGCAGTAGGTACTGTTACCCCATGCCTTATATGGTAGTCAGTAAAAGCATGGCCTCTTGGAGACAGGAAGGCCTGGATTTGAAATTTAACTGCTATATTGCGTGACAATAAGTGATCTCATTGCTCTGAGCCTCAGTTTCCTAATCTGTAAAGTAGATATACATATATGCTTGTTTAAGAGAGTTAGTTTGAAAATTAGATTAAGAGAATATAGTGTTTAGTGGGAGGCCTGGCACATGGTATGCAATTAATGGTAGCTCTAAGTATTGTTGTTAGTATTTTTGTTACTATTAAAGCCAGTAAAAACAAAGAAGACCATTTTAAGATGGGATAAGATGTATTTACCTGCATTTTAAAGACTCGTTATAAATGAAAATAGAATACTAGACTCCCAGGTAAGCCATGACCAAACATCATGACCCAAGCAGCATCAGCAGACCTACAGATCAAGCTAATTTGCTGCTCCCTCTGATCCTTTTCTCATGGTATGGTGAGGAGAAGGATCCCCTGTCTTAATTCAAATTATTAAAACATGTCCTTTTTTTTTTTTTTTTGGTTTCACATTGACCTATCCTATGTCTTGCAGGAGGCACTGAACTGAGGCATTTAAACAGTGTAGAGTACTCAAAAATACCCCGACCTCTGGGTCAAGAAGTCCTGTGTTCTCTGTGGCATTGACCCACAGTGTGACCATGGGCAAGTCATACCTGCTTGGTCGTCTGCTGTTTGCCCATCTACGTAATTACATGCCTGTAATTCCAGCTACTCAGAAGGCTGAGGTGGAAGGATCACTAGAGCCCAGCAGGTCGAGGCTGTGGTGGCCAGGAGCGGCCACTGCACTCCAGTCTGGGTGACAGAGTGAGACCCCAACTCAAAAAAAAAAAAAAGAATTTTCAGGGTAAAGGAAATGAATGAAGTATCACTTGAGAGGCCCCTAGATCATAAATAAAATGAAATTTTTGATGTTTTAGAGACACAGGAGAGGGATTGTGACCTTCACAATCATCCTGTGATAAGATGGTCAGTCTAATGAAATCCACTTAAATAGCATGATTGACAGAAGTAAAAAGAGTATTTCAGTATTATGGCTGGGAAATAATTTCACAAATGTTAATATTACTCAAAAATTTACTTTTTAAACAGATGTTAAGGCAAGTAATATGGTCTATATTTCAAGAGAGCTATGACTTCCTATGCAATATGGCAAACCCGCCAACTAAATTTTTAAAGTTAAACAATGTCAATTCAGAAAACAACTTGTGTGAGGACATGGAATCTGATGAAGTCAAGGAACCATAAGTCATATAGTTTTGCCTGCATTTTAGAAAGACTATTCTGTTTGCAGAGTGAAGGATGGAGTTGGGCGAGAGCTGTTCTGTACATTGTAGGATGTTTGACAGGATCTCTGACTTCTACCCACGAGATACCGAAAGTACTTCCCATTCCTGACAATCAAAAATATTTCCCATATGTTGACAAATGTCCCCCGGAGGCCAACTCACCCCCAGTTGAGAGTTACACTTCGAAATAAAAGCCTTACTTCATAGGAAGGGAAAGACAAGTCATATCCATTAACAATAAACACGCGTTTGTTGAGGACTTGCAAAACATTGTGCTTTGTGTTGTAGAAAAGAGAAGAATGCTGAAGTGTTATGCCACAGTCAGAAGGGCGTTAGAACAGCACTCTAGAAGCAAGACTCAGGAGTCCAGTTAGGAAGCGGGGCAATAATCCAGGTGAGACGTAGTGGGAACTGAGCCAAACACTGAGAATGGAATTGAGAAGGAACAGAGGATAAGATAAAAGACTTGGGTGGGAGTCCCAGGTTTTGCATTGACTGCACATGTGCTCTTGAACAAATTACTTCTCTAAACCTTAATGTCATCATCCAGAAAATGTGACTAATAGCACACAGGGTTATTTAAAATGCTTTTAGAAAAATATCAAGCATTCAAAGCACTTAGTATAGCTCTTGGGAAAAACAACGGAGACATAGAAGTAGTCAGCAAATGTGTGTGAGCTAAGCTCCAAGGTTGTGCAGACATCAGGTATGGAATAAAACAGCAGGAGGCCATGGTTGTCAAGGTTCACAGAGGATCTCAGACCCCTTAAATTCTGGTCCTTCTACTGCTCCAGAATTTCACTTTTTCTACGAAGGTAAGACACACCATGTAAGTGAGAGCACTGCCAGGATCAACCAGCTACTTGCTGGTTGGCTGGCAGCTATGCCATGGTTCCTTTTTGGAACCAGCAGCAAGAAAGAGGAAGAAAGCATGAGTGAAGGTGGCTGGTCTGCCTTCATGATAAATCCAGCTTTCCCCACTTGGCCTGATGAAGCTGTATGCTTTTTCTCAGCTACTCATACGGGAAAGAAAAATGAGGTCTGCCTTGCTATGCTGTTTTGATTTTGAGGCTTAATTAGTGTTGTTTCTGGGGAAAGCGTTGCTTTAATTAATGATGTGCCCTGAATCTTTTAAGTGAAGAACGCATCGCAAGTATGAATATGTAATGAGTCCAACTTTCTAGATCCCAGCTGGGAAAGGTGACTTACTTGGCTGTCACCTCTCAGCATAAGCACGAGGACTTCAGGTACTGAAAGGAGACATGCTGACAAGGTTTTATTTGTGTCTCTGTTTTTACATCTCAAGCAGCTCTTTTATTCTAAAAAGCTGGGCCATTAGCAAGGGAACCAGAAAAGAAGAGTAATCAGGTTGCTTTGGTACACTTTCAAACCTGCTCTACACTGCTTATAAATCAAGCCACTGAGATGGACACCAGGGTTTCTCAGTCTTGGCGTATTTTGGACTCAATAGTTCTTTGTTGTCAGAGGGCTGTTCTGTACAGTGTTGAATGTTTAACGGTATCCCTGACTTCAACCCATGAGACAGAGCATCTCCCATGTCTGACAATCAAGTGTTTCCAGACATTAGCAAGTGTTCCCTGGTGGCAAAATCGCCCCCAGCTCCGAGTCACAGTCTAAAGGAAAGACTTGCTTTACAAGAAGGTCAAGGCAAGGCATATTAGTCAACGGTAAACATGTATTTGTTGAGGACTTGCAAAATTCTGTACTTGGTGTTATAGAAAACATAAAAATGCTAAAAGTATCTTGCAACAGCGGGAAGCACCTTGGACCAGCCTCTGGATTTATATTGGCTGTTTACTAGCCATGCATCCTTGGGCAACTCATTTACTTTTCCTGAGTTCTCGCATCTCACTAAAGAACAAGTTTGAGAAACGTAGGGCAACAGATACGTGTGCAGCAGTATGAGTAGAGCTGGTAGCTTTATTTAAAGTTCCCTGGTGATGAACCAAAGGTCCTTGCTCTCCAATCAGATCCGTTCAATGTTTGTATTAGTGTTTTACATTAGGGAAGATGCAATTGGCATGTTGACCAGATGTAAATCTGACATGTATTTGGAATAGTCATTAGTTGTTTGAGAACACCAAAATTTAAGATGATCTCGAAAAGCCATATCTAAGCTGTGGTATTTGAATATAGATAAGGTCAGTCCAAATGGACTAAGAAATTCACATCACAGCACAAATACCACACTGGGAAGACTTTGGTTAAAAAGTCATCATGTGGAAAAACAAAACAAAACCCCAAAAAACGAAGTATTACAAGAATCTTAATAAATCAATTAAGGTAATATTTCCTACCTACGCTGTGTTGTTGCAAATGAAACTAGGAATGTTTATTCAGTTTGGGTCAGAACTCTCTAAAGGAGACAGAAGTTTTCCTGAGGAAAACGGCAAAAACGTTTGTCTACCTCATAGAATCTTGTCATTCGTTCAACGAATATTTATTGACTTCCTACTCTGAGAAAGGCCCTGTTTTAATCCCTAAGAATGTAAAGTGAGACAACCAGTCAAAATCTCTTCCTCGTGGAACTTATATTCTGTGAAAGATACAGACAAAAGACAGTAATTGTTAGCAAAATAGATAGCACACTAGATGGTAATCTGAGTTAAAAAAAAAAATGAATCAGGGAATGTATATTGAAAGTATTTGGCCAGGCATAGTGGCTCAAACCTATAATCCCAGCACTTTGGGAGGACGAGGTGAGGGGATTGCCTGAGCCCACAGGTTCAAGACCAACCTGGGCAACTTGAAGAGACCTCATCTCTACAATAAATCCAAAGATTAGCTGGGCATGGTGACACGTGCCTGTAGCTCTGGCTCCTCGGAAGGCTGAAGTGGAAGGATCGTCTGAGCATAGCAGGTCGAGGCTGCAGTGGCTGGGAGCATGCCACTGCCCTGCAGCATGGGTGACAGAATGAGACGCCAACATAAAACAAAAGAAAGTATTGTGGAAAGGCTCCAGTAGGAGGCAGCTTTTGAAGAAAGACCTGAAGGAGGACAGTGAGTAAGCAAACAAGTAAAAGGCAAAGACACAAACTGGGAACTTGCCTCACACCTTCCAGGAATCGCAAGGAAGCCAGTATTTATGCAGGTGAGCAAGGAAGAGAGTAATAGAAGACGAGCTCGGAGATATTAAGAGTTCAAATCATGTAGGACCTCACAGCACCTATTAAGGGAACTCCGTCATTGCCTCTGAGTGAGATGGAAAGTCATTTGATGGTTTGAACAAAGGATTGATAGATTGAACCAATTATTTTGTCTGCTGTGTTAAGCACAAATAAATGGGAGGCAAGGACATAAATAGGGAGACCAGTTAGGAGGCCATGGCAACAATCCAAGAGAGACATCACAGCGACTTAGGTCAGGGTGTGAGGGGGAAATAGAATACACTGGATATGGGATGTCAGAAAAAGAGGAGCCCATACCGACTCTACGACTTCGGGCCTAAACAATTGGAAAGACGGAATGCCACGAACCAAGATGGGGAAGAGGAAGGGAAAATTTTGGATAGGTGAATTGGAAAATATAAAGGTAACATGAATGAGGAAAATAGCTATGAAGAAGGAATTCGGCTCATTTAGAACCAAAATCAAAAATCAGAGGTTTTAGTATGATGATCTCATTCAGCATAAGAAAGAAGTGCCACAGTTGGGCTCGGTGGCTCAGCCTATAATCCCGCGCCTTTGGGAAGCTGAGGTGAGTGGATTGTCTGAGCCCTCAGGTTCGAGACCCACCTGGGCAGGCGAGACCTCATCTCTACAATAAATCAAAAAATTAGCCGGGCGTGGTAGCGTGCGCCTGTAATTCTGGCTACTTGGAAGGCTGAGGCGGAAGGATCGCCGGAGCCCAGCAGGTCGAGGCTGCGGTGGCCGGGAGCGGCCATTGCACTTCAGTCTGGGCGACGGAGTGAGACTCCAACTCAAAAAAAAAAAAAAAAAAAAGGAAAGAAGTGCCACAAATAGAGTGGTGGACCCCACATGAGATAGAAACTTAATAATAATACCGATCTTAGCTCACACTTTCTATGGTCTGGTCACTGTCAAAGACTTTGTAATTGCCTCATTACTCTTCAAATCGATTTCATTTTACAAATGAACAAATCATAGTTTGTAAGTTGCTAAGCTGTGCAAAGGTTGGTCAGGGTTCAAACTGGCAAGATGGGCAACTCTAATATTAAATTTCTTGTTGTCTTATCATCATTTCAACCAGTGCTCAGTGCAAAAATGTGTGCATGAGAACAAGACGGGAAGAAGATAAGTTTCTCTGGCAACAACTTTCTCAAGGCAGTATACCTAAAGTGCACTCGTTTCAGCAGCTCAAGTGATGGCTCATCTTCTAGGTTAGAAGAATCAACAACGATGGGCTTGCCCTTTACTCCTTTTTAGGCTGGGAGGGAACCACATCGCTTAGGCCCTAAGGTTGAAGCTCCAGATTCAAAGTTTCTGGCTAAGCTGTTGTTACCTAATTTAATTATTTCCACATTCTGGTTCTTGCTGGGCCAGTATGCCTCTTTGAAGCTTCAACAGATCTGATATGTTCTATCTTAGTAGGCAGATCTAAAGCTTTTTGTTTTGGTTTTGGTTTCTATTTCTTTATTTATTGAAGATGGGGTTTCACACTGCTGCCCAGGCTGGAGTACAGTGACTATTCACAGATGCCATCCCAACACTACAACCTTGAACTCCTGGCCTCAAACATTTCTCCTGTCTCAGCCTTCTAAGTAGCTGAGACTACAGGTGCACACCACAGTGTATTCAATCTAACTCTGAATCCTGATCTCAACAACTGCCCCACACTATCTGCCCAGGAAAATATTCAAGAAAAGACTCAAACCTATCTGGAAAGGTGCAGTGGGAAATATTTAAATCACTTAAACTAAGTGACTAATAAAGCAATGTTAAATCTCTTGAGATCCCTTTCTGTTAATCTGTTGCATTGAGGAGCTATGACAAAATATGAGAAAGAACTGTAGCAGTTATTCTTAAAAATTTTTTTGAAAATGAAGAAACATGTTTTTTAATTTTTAAACTAATTTTCTATTTTAAAGATGTGGGGTACAGTTCAGGATTAGGTATACAAGAGGTCATCGTACAGGTAAAGTTTGGGCCTCCCTTTGGTCCCCACTTTGCCTGGTTTAAGATCAGGTACCTATTTTTCAAATTTGTATGGAACAGAAATCCAAATGGTAGCTACATCTTCTGCCACTCACGAGTCCTAAACTCCGAGTGATAGCCTTCCTCAAGTACTTTCTTGAGTCCAAATAAACTATATTCAGTGTCATCTTTGTATGTACTGCTCCTGCTCCCAGAATGCCTTCTCTTGATCTATTTTCCACTGGATCGTGCCACTTCAAGACTTCATAGAGGGACCACTTTTCCTGGGAAGGCATGCAGAATCCCACTCTTCTGTTTAGTCAGTTTTAATCACTCCATCCTCTCCGACCCTAGAGGCAACGTCATAGACCTGCTTTAGCAGAGCTTATCTAATTGTCCTGTATATATTTACTTACTTACATATTTTCTCTAGCAATACAAACTCTCTTTCTTGGTAAACTCTCTTTCTTGCATTGCTGATCATTTTCTCTGAGTTCTTGTCCAAAATCCTGATGCAATATGTCATTGCTGACTCTTTGCATTTCATTGTCTAAGTAGATTTCCAGGAAGCTAGATGTGGCTGTTAAGTGCAGCGTGAACGGATGGTGGTGGGGGCTAATATTGGAGGTCCTTGCAACAGTGCCAGTATGAGGTGTAGAGGACTCGAATGAGGATGAGAATGGGAAAGGGGGTCTAAAGGAAAGATGCAAGAGACACTGTGGAGGAAGAGGAGTGAGAGAGCACATGAGAGCAGACACAGAGCTTTAAATGATTGGGCATTTCTGATAATGTGGCTATAGAAACATTAGGCAAAATCCTTCTAGTACAGCACACTAAGAAATGCTTTAAGTGTTTTTTAAACCAACAAAATTGTTAACGTGTAACTGAGCTGTTGGGAAGAAATGCAATTACTCAGAGAAGTCCAACCATGCACAAAACTAAGTTCGTACCAGAGCCAGCCTTTTCCTTGGAGGTACTTGCTGATTTAGAGTGGCTTGAAATTGGGGCATTAATGGTACACTGACAGGAAACAGGAGACAAAGCCAAAAGCCTTAGCAGAGGAGGAGGTTGGATCAAAGAACCCTTCCATAAAGCCGGAACCTCCAAAGGGCAATATCCTCTCAATGGGTGAACCAGAAACAACCTCTTCCTATGGAAAGAGTCATGGAGATACTTGTCTCTCACAGTTTTAGCTTTGTGTGACATGAATAAGAAATGAGAATTAAAAATGTGAATAAAAAAGAAAAACGATTCCTAAAGTTCCTCACATAAACCTACACTCTCATGGTTTGAGGGCAAAATCTGCACTGCTCCTGTTTTTAAAAACTCCCAGTCCAAAAGTAATTTGAGTGACCTCTGGTTGGTAGTGTTCCCAGAAACCTGGCAGAAAATTCAGATCTGCTCTGGAGAGATTCACTTTAAGCACAGGCTCAAAGATTCTCGCAAAGTTCTAAGATCACAATAAAGTCATCAGAGAAGTAAACAAACCACCATAAGTGAGAGTTGGCTGATGGAGCAAACAGCAAAAAAAGACTGTAAAGGCTAGGTATTGGAATACTCAGACCACAAATAATAGATGAGTACATCTAATATGTGGAAAATATGGCACAAGCACAAGAGATTGCTATAATTGGCCAGCTAGATATAAGACCAAGCCAAATAGGGATTCTAGAAAAGGGGGAAAAATCAAAATTAAAAAACAATACATTAGACTCAGCAGTGGAGAGATTTACTGAATTGGAAAATGGAGATTTGACAAAAATTCTACAAAGCACTGTCAGAGAGATAAAAGGAAAATATGAAATAGAGGTTAAGACACATGAAGGAGATGGAAGAAAGCGTGCCATTCTCGATCAATTGGAAAAAAAACAACAACTCTGAAGGAGACAGGAACTGTATCAACTGCAAAATTTAGGTAGGCTTCAAAAGCTGCACCCTGCTATGCAGTCCATTAATATTAAAAGAGCATGGATAATTGTTGAGTTCCAAAGCTCAGAGGAAAGCTGCCAACTTCAGGCAAAATAGAGACGAAAGGAAAAATCTGGTCACCGTTCTCTCCTTCCCATTCACATTGCCGGTGTCCTGTTAATAGATCCCCAAAGGAGGGAGCTGGGTCTGAAGACCACCTGCCTAAGAACGAACTTGTAATAGGGCCATGGCCAGAGAATAGTGTAGGTCCTCTATCAGAGCACTGATTTTTGTTCCTTCTTGTGTATATTCCAACTCAAAGGGAATAATCCAGAAAACAATCATTGTCCCTTCCTCCTCTTCAGAAGTGGCCAAGTGTCTGCCTCTAAGAGATGGTCTGAGAAGCCCACCCTTTGTGTCTTGGGTGTGGACATTCTTCTGCAGAAATAATCACACTGTGGAGCAGAAGCCAGCAAGCTTTTCCATAAAGGATCAGATGGTGAACGTTTCAGACTTGTGTGACCTGTGATCTGCATTGCAACTACCCATCTCCGCCATTGGAGTGCAAAAGTAGCCGTGGACACAGTAAAAACAGATAAGTGCGGTTATGATCCCATAAGTTTTTTCTTATGAAGATAGGTGGTAGCCTACAGTTTGCTCACCCTGCGCAAAAGGTTATCCAAAAGCACCAACACTGGCAGCATTCAAGAAACAAAACTGTTCTAAAAGGATATGTTAGCAATCTTTCATTTTTAAGCACACCATTATGATCACTGAGGAAAAATGTGCTTGGGCACCGTGAGAGTGTTCAGGCCGGGATATTTGACCCAGGGAAGCCACAGTGACTTGATTCATAGAAAGTGCACGTGGCAATGCAGACCATAACAGACCAAGTGAAAACTACTTGGTCAGAGAGCATTGCATGTGGTGAAAACATCACTATTTCCTCAAGGCAAACGTCATTGATTCCTAGGCCAGAGGTGCCCCAAAGCACAGGCAGAGGGGAAATTCCAAAGGAAACTGTGGTATTAGGAAGCAGATGTTGGCCAGACTTGGTGGCTCAGCCTGTCATTCCAGCACTTTGGGAGGACGAGGTGAGTGGATTGCCTGAGTCTGCGGGTTCAAGACCAGCCCAGGCAACTTGGCGAACTTCATCTCTACAATAAATCAAAAAAAAAATTAGCTGGGTGTGGCAGTGCACACCTGTAGTTCCAGCTATTTGGAACGCTGAGGTGGAAGGATCGCCAGTGCCCAGCAGAGCAACACTGGGTGGCTGTGAGTGTGCCACTGCACTCCAGTCTAGGCAACAGTGAGACTCCGACTCAAAAAAAAAGGAAGGAAGCAGATGACATGGAGGAACGTTTACCAAAGGACCCTTTCCTTTCGACTCTCTGTGCCTATGGATTTGCTAGTGATTTCCCAGAATCTCATGATTTTTTGAAATTATAAGTCCAACACAATACTTTCTTTTGTCATTTTGAATGAAATCAGTGCCTTACAAATTCTCACTTTTACTGAGAGGATTAGGAAATACATATGCTAAGACTTTTACGTGACTCATTTTTTTCTGGTTTCAGCAAAATTTTTCACCATTGTAAGATGACACCTAGTGCAACCGATTGCTTACTATGTCCAGGTTCCATTCGAAACACCCATGTCACCAAGTTGAAGCCCTGTATCTCAACAATGTGAGCACTACCACTGACATGCAAGGTATATGCTTAGCCATTGACAGCCACTTAAAACATCAGTTTGCCTTCCTTTCCTGGCTACCCTCATACTCACTCCAAAATGTTCCAGATCATGTTCAAGGAAGAACTGACCACAGTGAGACCAAAGGAAACAAATCTGAGCAATCTAAGAACAGTTCACCTTTCCCAACTCTATCCCCTTGCTAGGGAAACAGAGGTGAAAATAAATGTGAGCTGCAGGGTAGGAAAATGTCTTCTGGGGTCAGATGCAAGTACCTGGATATTAAGAATCTTTTGGGCAACCCCTTGAGGTCCCCTCCCACTGTGGGAGCTTTTCGGTCCTCTTAATAAATCCTGCTTTCTTAAAAAAATTAGGCCAGGCTTGGTGGCTCAGTCTATAATCCCAGCACTTTGGGAGGCCAAGGCGAGTGGATTGCCTGAGCCCACGGGTTCGAGACCCACCTGGGCTATTGGCGAGACCTCATCTCTACAATAAATCAAAAATTAGCCAGGCATGGTGGCGTGTACCTGTAGTTCCAGCTACTTGGAAGGCTGAGGCGGAAGGATCGCCGGAGCCCAACAGGTAGAGGCTGTGGTGGCCGGGAGCATACCACTGCACTCCAGTCTGGGCAACAGAGTGAGACTCCAACTCAAAAAAAAAAATTTTTTTTTAAATCTGTTATGTGAACTCTTACTCCTGCTTTGGGGGCTCCATTAGACAGACAGCTGTGCTGCAGTGGTGCTGCAGAAAGAGGAGACTGGCATCTTGCTTGTATAACATACAACACACGACATATAACACTCAAGTGGACTTCTTATCTACTTTGCCTCAGATTTGCTACCAAAACTTGGGGAAAGGAATTCTGGAAGGGAAAAGATTGGTACTGGCAAAGTCAAGCAGAAGGGAGCAAGCCTCAGCCCCAAAGCTACTCTGCACAGTCGTGCGTGTGTGCGCATGCGTGCGCACGCAAACACACACACACACACACACACCCACACACAATGTCTCCTGAGAGGCACGATCAATTGAATCATAATAGGGACATCCAAAGCTGGGTGGGAAAGAAAAAGAAAGCTGTCAGCAATTGGGCCACGTGCATCCGAGAGGTTCGTAAGGTGGCTGTCAGAAGGGAGATGCAGCCCAAAACTTCACAGAAACCACAGATGCCCAGACTGCTGCTCAGGAGCAAGTCCATCCCCGTCTTGACCTGTGGGTCTCCCTCCTCAGGAGACTTGGGTGAAGCTGATTGATAGTAAGGATCAGCTCTGGAGTGAGCAGCAAATTATCCATCACCAACACATAAGTAGTCAAAAAGAAAACAGCCTTCCTAACACCACATCTCCTTTCCCTCCTCCATACATAGTGAAAGGAGAAAGGAAAACACTCCACACCCTTTCCTCCTCTAAGCAGCTCCCAGCTGAGTGCGTGTGCCAGTTCAGATCCTCCTGGAAGAAGATGCCAAGACAGAATTAAACATGCAAATGCTTCGTTGGGGGAATGACTACGAGTGAGAAAGGAGAAGAAGTAGGAGGAGATGGAGACCTCAGACCGTACTGCTCGTCTGACACTGTGCAAGGACAGAGGAAGGAAGGAGCATGGGGAAGGCAGAGCTCCCAGCTGTAGGGCCGATCTGAGGAAATCCGGACCAAGCCAGCAGGGCACCCCTGAGTGGTTTGATCATTAGAGGAGGCCCACGTTAGACAGAAGTGGCTTGGCGCCCACACCATGCTCACATCATCCTCATTCTCACGCTCATACCAACTGACCATGCTCTTCGCAGGCCTTCTCACTTCGAGGAAGACAAGAGCGGCACATGCCAGTAACCACTGCGGCATCTATTCTATCCTTTACAGATCTCACCTCTGGGCTGTTTCCTCAAATAAGCCTCCTCTGGCCCCCATGATTAGGCCGAGTAATAGTATTACAGACTCATATTGCTGTTTGGGCTTAGTTTGAGAGCAACTGTAAGTTAGAGGTAATACCTCTTTCTTGACTATGCTTTTATTCTTTTGACATAAATGAGTCTGGGCTCAGTGGCTCAGCCTGTCATCCCAGCGCTGTGGGAGGCCCAAGCGAGCAGATTGCCTGAGCCCACGAGTCCAAAACCAGCCCAGGCAACATGTATGGGCTTCAAGCTTTGACGTTAGAGTGAAACTATAAAGACTTTGCTCCAAGTCAGGGCTAATATAAATATTAGTCACAGCTTCTTCCCATTCATGGAGTTATGATTTAAAACAAACAAGCAAAAACAACTAGAATACCTGGCTCATCCGTTCCCACCAATCGCTTTTCACATTCAGTTCCTCTAGTCTCATGCCCCACCCCCATTCAAGCACATCTCTGTCTCATTAACACCTGTTTTGGGAATCAAGACCTCCTTCAGACAAATAGCAGTGCAGATAAAGTATAGCTTGGGGATTGCTTTCAATAACTGGGAAAAAAAGCGTTTGTGAATTTTTTTGACTTGTTTCTGTCTTACCATCTCTTTCATGTTTTTTTGTTTGTTTGTTTTTTTGTTTTTTTTTTGAGTTGGAGTCTCACTTCATTGCCCAGGCTAGAGTGCAGTGGCACACTCACGGTCACCCAAGCATCAACTTGCTGGGTTCGGGTCTGGTGATCCTTCCCCCTCAGCCTTCCAAGTAGCTGGAACTACAGGTGCATGCTACCATGCTCAGCTAATTTTTTTAAAAAATTCTTATTGTAGAGACAAGGTCTCACCAAGTTGCCCGGGCTGTTCTCCAACTCATGGGCTCAGGTAATTCGCTCACCTCGGCCTCCCACAGTGCTGGGATGACAGGCTGAGCCACTGAGCCCAGCCTCATTTATGTCAAAAGAATAAAAGCATAGTCAAGAAAGAGGTATTACCTCTAACTTACAGTTGCTCTCAAACTAAGCCCACACAGCAATATGAAAGTCTATAACACTATTACTCGGCCTAAGCATGGGGGCCAGAGGAGGCTTATTTGAGGAAACGGCTCAGAGGCAAGATCTGAAAAGGAGAGACCGTTTCAGGCAGAAAAATCAACACGTTCAGTGGCCCTCAGTGCCTGGGTTAGGGGTGTAGATGGCAGTGTCACTGAGTCTCACGAGTTTTCATTATTTTAAAAGTTACTATGGAGCTTTAATCAGAGGATTGGAATGAAAGGGGAGTGATGTGATCCGATTTGAACTTGGAAAAACACCCTCTGAATGAAGAATGGAGAACAGATGAAAGGATGCATGCGGGGATGTCGAGAGATCTCTAGGAACGGGTTTTGTAGTAGTAGCAGCAGTGAGAGATGTGGCTGCCTTTAACTAGAGTGCCGGGAATGAACTAAAAGAAGCAGATAGGTTCAAGAAGCCATTAAGCAGCAAAGTATCCAATATTCACTGGCATTTTATATAGGGGGATTGCGAAAAATTATGGTGTCAAAATGACTCCCAGGTTTCTAGTTGGCACAAATGGATGGATGATAATGGCATTCACTAAAATAATAAATACCAAGAGAGAATCGAGTTGAGACAAGACCATGAGTTCAGAATTAAACAGTTTACCGATTAGGCATCTTTTAATAGCAAGTGGTTAAAAATCTCAACTCAATCTAGCTTAAATGAAGGAAAGGTGTTGGTTAATGTGATTGCAACATCTGCAGAAAGGTCTGACCCCAGCAGATGCCTCATTCAGGAGTAGAACGATGGCTCCAGGATCCACTGCTTAGTTCCATGCCCTCTGTGATGGCTGCAGTCTCAGACTTGACATGGTGACTCCTGGCAGCTTCAGGCTCATGTCATCACAAGACCCAGTTCAGCAGAAGAAGAAAGTCTCTTCCCAAAACTGCAAGCAAAAAATTCAGAATCAAATCTCCTTAGTCTTTATGGTCTCGACTTGGGTATATGCCCAACTTGAACCATTCATTGTGGTGATGAAATATGCAAATTGACCCTGGAGCCTGAAGCTTAAGTCATCTTCAAAAAGAAGTTTATGGGGAAAGTACAGAAAGGTTACATATCCCAAAATAAAATCAGATACCACTGCCACACAAAGGATCAATGGATATTGGGTAGCACAAACAAAATATAATCATCTTTTACAGGTAAACATGCTTTCTGAGATTAGCAACAGATAGGATGTGATGGGCATTTAAGAAAATGAAAGCCTGATTGATCAGCTCTGAGCACTGACAGAGGTGAAGCCAATGGGCTACCTGTAACAACGGGCTTGATACCAACACACACACTGCGTGGAGCAAAAGCAACATCAGACACATTCAAGAAAATCTGGTTTTCAGTGAAGATTATCTGGAAAGTCCACCAGATGGGTTTCTGTAAAACAATCAAAATCAATTTTTTTTTCGTATGTATGTCTAATTCACAGTACATATGTGAATTGAGATGGCTTTCGTTTTTCCACTTTGATAGGGGCTCCTCCAGGAATTAGCAGGGACACGTGAAGATTCTGACGCCTAGAGCGAGCAGAAGCAGATGTGCAGCCTTATTCCCTGGGGTACTAGCCCGACCTATTTCTGCCTGGGGAAGCTTGATGGTCCAGAGAAAACTTACTTGGGGCTTCCTTGACATGATTTTGAAAGTGAAAAATCAATTCCCATAGGGGGTGCTAAGCCTCAAAATAAAAATACAAGCCATGACTTTCTCGTCCTTTTCAGTATTCAATGAACTATCTTAACCTGGATTCCCTAGAAAGGAGAGACTGAGGCAAAGGTTATGTGCTCCTCCTTTATTACAGAATGCGATCCTGGAGAGCAAGAGTAAGAGACAAGGAGAGTAGGCAGAGAACAAGTGAAAGCCGGTACAAGAAGATGTCTGACGGAGCTGATCACCTCTTGGTAGTAAACACAAGTGACTCCTTGACCTCACAGTGCCTTCCACCAGGAGGCCACGTCAGGAACTACTTCATAGACAGTCCACCCTGACCGGCTCAATCTCCCATTCGTCAAAACTTCCTTGAGGTATCCATTCCTTCCCTGTGACTGAGTTGCACAGATGTGAACACTGAACCTGTCTTTGGAGTCTCACATCTTGTAGCTACAGAACAAAAGGTGAAAGGCACCCAGAGACGACAAGAGGCAGAGAAACGTCCGATTGTTCTCCCGTGGAGCTAGTGGTCGTTCACGCACAGCGGGTTGCTCTGTGACTGGGGCCGGAACAAGCTCCCAAAGATCTCGAAGAAAGAAGAGAAGCACACACAAGGTGTTGAGTACAATAAGTGATGCTCGAATTAAACACACACTTAGGAGGGGGAGATGCCTTCTCAAAGACATAATGCCATGGAAACAGCAGTTGGGTACTTGTGCTTGGACTCTAAACATCTGTTATCACTCCCATTTAACAAGACAACCAGTGGTGGGCATCTTACGAATTTGTTGGTTGAAAAGAGATTTCTTCAGACTTGCTACTCATCTTAGCAATCAGGTTTGTTGTTTACCTCTGAATAAATCTTGTTTACCTTTGCCAAGTGAATGCCATGCTACAATTGACTGAATAAACAGTACTATTTGGGATTTTAATTGTTTTTCAAGTTGATTCATTTTGAAATACTTACAACTTGCCCTGTGATATTAGAAACTAGAAAAAGAAGACATTTATGCTGTGTCATGAAACAACTATTGTACAAGCTTGTTTTCCACCGGTTTGTCTACTTAGTAAATCAGGCAAATGATTTATGGAAGGTTTTATCTCACTGCCATAATAACTTGCATGCGTGTGTCCCTCCTGCTAAATAATATGATTTAGATCATTTTCTGTTACTTTTAACAGTTTTATGAAATACCACTTATGAACCCAACCCTGAATTGTACCCCACATCTTTAAAATAAATAAATAAATGACTTTTAAAGATAAAATTAAGATTTTGTTTGGAAATAATTTCAAATTTACAAGCATTTGCAATAGATGAAATGAAAATCCATATACTCTGTATCCAGATTTGTCCATTGCTAACATTTTCCATGTTGTATATGGCTGTACCTCATGGCCTTTCCCCCACCAAATACTTTTTTATTGTTTTTGAGTTGGAGTCTCACTCTGTCGCCCAGACTGGAGTGCAGTGGCACGCTCCCGGCCACCGCAGCCTCGACCAGCTGGGCTCTGGCGATCCTTCTGCCTCAGCCTTCCAAGTAGCTGGAACTACAGGCACGTGCTACCACGCCTGGCTAATTTTTTATTTATTGTAGAGACGAGGTCTCACTAAGTTGCCCGGGCGGGTCTCGAACTCGTGGGCTAAGGCAGTCCACTCGCCTCGGCCTCCCAAAGTGCTGGGATGGCAGGCTGAGCCACTGAGCCCAGTCTTACATTTATTTTTAAATGTTTGTTTATTCAATAATAAATTAACCTTGGCTTACTTTTTTACCTTGGCTTACTTTTTTACTTTATAAACTTAAAAAAAATTTTAAAGCTTTTTAGTGCTTCTGTAATAACACAGATTAAAACACAAACACATTGTACAGATACACAAAAACTTTTTTTTTTTTTGAGTTGGAGTCTCACTCTGTCACCCAGGCTGGAGGGCAGTGTCACGCTCACAGCCACCGCAGCCTCGACCTGCTGGGCTCAGGCAATCCTTCCACCTCAGCCTTCCAAGTAGCTGGAACTACAGGCACGCGCTACCATACCTGGCTAATTTTGGATTTATTGTAGAGATAAGGTCTCGCCAAGTTGCCCTGGTAGGTCTCGAGCCCATGGGCTCAGGCAATCCACTCACCTCAGCCTCCCAAAGTGCTGGGATGACAGGCTGAGCCACGGAGCCCGGCCCCCCCCAAATACTTAGGTGTATATTTCCTAAGACTAGGGAGTCTCCTAGATACTCAGCTGTATAATCCGCTGTCCCTCGCCAGTGTTGCCAGTTGATCTGATTTCCTTCATGCATTTCCCCCCCCGTACGGGGTGGAGTCCGTGGTCAGGTGCTGTATCTGGTTGCCTTGTCTCTTCAGCCTCCTCTAGTCTGGCGTAGGTCCACATCCTTTCTTTGCCTTTTATCGTACTAACATTTTTCACAACTACAGTCACGCCTCCCTTTTTAGTAGCCAGAATTCCTCATATCATGATTGTCCCATGTATCTGTGTTCATTCTTAGCCAGAAGTATCCCTGAATGATGTCATGGGCTCCACAGGGTATCACATTTGGAGCCCCACGGCTTCTGTCGATTTCTCACTGGAGACACAAATTTTGATCATCAGGTCAAGGTGTTGTCTGACTTCTCCCCTATGTGTTTATTGCTTTTTCTTCTTCTTTTTTTTTTTTTTTTTTGAGTTGGAGTCTCACTTGGTTGCCCAGACTGGAGTGCAGTGGCTGCTCCTGGCCACCGCAGCCTCGACCTGCAGGGCTCCAGCGATCCTTCCACCTCAGCCTTCCAAGTAGCTGTAACTACAGGCACGTACTACCACGCCCGGCTAATTTTTTGATTTATTGTAGAGATGAGTTCTCACTGCCCAGGCAGATCTTGAACCTGTGGGCTCAGGCAATCCACTCACCTCAGCCTCCCAAAGGCGCAGGATTACAGGCTGAGCCACCAAGCCCGGCTGTTTTTTATTCTTTACAAACTGTGAAGAGCACTGAAACATCACAGAAATAGCCTTCTCCTTGGTAAAATTTCCCTCTACATTTTGCATTTTTGGTGATGCTTGCCTAATTCAATATTCACCATGATGGTTGCAAAATTTTTCACTCCAGAATAGTCGCCCTAAGCATTCTTTCTCTTCCATTTATCTACCTGTTATTAGTGTGGACTCATGAATTTCTATGCTTTATAATGATCTAGAATTCATTACTGAACCTAATTATTGTATAGCTTATATTGTCTAGGAGTCCTGCAATAGAAGCTAGCTCCTGTGTTCTCATGACCTCATTTATGTATTTATTAATGTTTAGCATGTCCTTACTATCTGGCACAACAAGATGTTACTGGTCCATCTTGTAACCACCTTGCTCCAGTCCTGAAATCAGCCGTTTTCCCAAGGAGACTTATTTCCTTTTAATGTGGAGTAGTATTAGAGATCAAGATCTAGCCATAGCATGCTCAGGGTGACTGTGAGAGGGAGGGGCTTTGCTTCCCAGCCCTTTCAGCAGACAGGTCTTGAAAATCCACATATGCACATGCATACAAATAGGCATATATGCATAAACATTTTCAAAATAAAAACCATAGGCATGTACACATTCACATACACACTTCTTTTTTAAAAATCATATCCATATTTATGCCTCCAACTCCAATTTATGCCTCTGGAGCTGTGTCTCCAGATTCCATATCTGTATGTCCCTTCTTCCACGGAGACAACGCTGGCTCCCAGCAACATATTCATTCATCTGCTCAGGCCTGTAATGTGTCTAGTAGTTTCAGAATTTTTGCACCACTACCACTACAGTAAGCAAACCTACCAAAAACAGTTCAAAATTTGTTTCTGATTCTCACCACCACCACCTAACCTCACCCGCACAGCATACAGACCCCCACACAAAATTCTGCCCAAGGTCAAGATTAGGTGGTCACGTGTGTTCATAACTTCACTTGAATTCCTTCTCTATCTCCTCTGTTTGCTTTCCTTCCCCTATTCCCCTTTGGAGTGGTCATGGTACGCACTTAAAATACAACTACAGCCAGGCTTGGTGGCTCAGCCTGTAATCCCAGTGCTTTGGGAGGCCGAGGTGAGTGGATTGCCTGAGCCCGCAGGTTCGGGACCCGCCTGGGCAACCTGGTGCGACCTCATCTCTACAATAAACCAAAAAATTAGCCGGACGTGGTAGTGCGCGCCTGTAGTTCCAGCTACTTGGAAGGCTGAGGCAGAAGGATCGGCGGAGCCCAGCAGGTCGAGGCTGCGGTGGCCAGGAGCGGCCACTGCACTCCAGTCTAGGCAACAGAGTGAGACTCCAACTACAAAAAAAAAAAAAAAGAAAGAAACCAACCCCATTCATTTAGTTCCTGTTTACTTTCAGGTTTGCCATCCTCCCTCCTCCATGATTATTTTTACATTTTTGGGAGAGTGTTACATTTGTAGAGCATTAAAATGCTTGCAAACGCCAAAATTAAACAAAAAGGTATACTCAGAAGTGGCACATCCTCCTGTATTCCTTCTACACCCATTTCATCCCCACCCCAATAACCAGCTTTATTGTTTTCTAGTTTATTTATTTTGTTTCCTCTTGTAAATATAAGCAGATATGTATATATTTCATTTTCCCTTCTGTATTACATGAAAAGTAGCAGATTTTAGAAATTTTCTGTTAAATGTATTTTCATATATTTTATCTTTTTAAAAAACAATCGTAGCCGGGCTCGGTGGCTCAGCCTGTAATCCCACGCCTTTGGGAGGCTGAGATGAGTGGATTGCCTGAGCCCACGGGTTCGAGACCCACCTGGGCAGCGAGACCTCATCTCTACAATAAATCAAAAAATCAGCCAGGTGTGGTAGCGCGCACCTGTAATTCCGGCTTCTTGGAAGGCTGAGGCGGAAGGATCACCGGAGCCCAGCAGGTCGAGGCTGCGGTGGCCAGGAGCGGCCACTGCACTCCAGTCTGGGCGACAAAATGAGACTCCAACTCAAAAAAAAAAAAAAAAAAAACAATCGCTTTAAATAATGGGATATTATCCTTATAAGACTTAGTGTAAAGCCAGGTATAGTGGTTGATGCCTGTAATCCCAGCACGTTGGGAGGCCAAGGTGGTAGCATTGCTTGAGCCCAGAATTTTGAGACCAGCCTAGGCAACATACTGAGACATCATCTCTCAAACAAACAAACAAACAAGCAAACAAAAATTAACTAGGTGTGGTGTGTGTGTCTGCAGTCCCAGCTACTCAGGAGGTTGAGATGGAAGGATCACCTGAGCCCAGGAGGTCAAGGCTGTGATGAGCCAAGATTGTGCCACTGTCCTCCAGTCTGGGCAGCACAATGAGACTCCAAATCAAAAAAAAAAGAAAAGAAAAAGACTGCAGTGCCTTTTCCTGGATCTTCACACTCCTTTTCTAAATCCTTCTTTTCTACCTTCCAGCATATTCAGACCTTCAACACGAAAATATGAAAATCGCCAGGCTCAGTGGCTCAGCCTGTAATCCTAACGCTTTGGGAGGCCAAGGTGAGTGGATTGCCTGAGCCCGTGGGTTCCAGACCCACGCGGGCAACTTGGTGAGATCTCATCTCTACGATAAATCAAAAATGAGCCGGGTGTGGTAGCGCACGCCTGTAGTTCCAGCTACTTGGAAGGCTGAGGCGGAAGGATTGCCGGAGCCCAGCAGGTCGAGGCTGCGGTGGCCGGGAGCGGCCACTGCACTCCAGTCTGGGCGACAGAGTGAGACTCCAACTCAAAAATAGCTAAATAAATAAAATATGAAAATCACATAAGATCAAAATCTTTTGTGGAATATGTTTGAAATTCTGTTTTTAAGGCATTAAACACCAATTCCTCAGAAAGTTGACAGCTATTAAAGAAATGTTTACAGTGCAGTGCATATCTGCAAACTAACTTTAGAGATGCAAAATAATAGACTATGTCAATTTAATCAAATGGTTCTCCCTGCATATTTACCCATCGAACCATCTTTCTACCAAACCCCAGTTAACATCACATGCAATAAGGGAGCACCTCTCGGAATCGTTTTGCTCATCACTCATTTGAATCAAGTCCTTTGAGACTGCCAGTGACTGCTTCCTGCTAAGTGCAGTGGGCTTTCTTTGGGCCTTATTCTCTGTCCCTTGCTCTCAGCCTTACAGTAACTGACCAAGATGGATTATTCTGCTTCCCAAAATGCTCCCACACTTTTGCTCATGCAGTTTGCTCTTGGGGGTGCATTCTATTATCAGATCGCTTGCCTTTTGAAATTCTACCAGTTCTTCAAGTTCTATCTCTAACACCACTTCATCTATGATGGTTTTAATTTTTTTCAACTTAATTGCTGTTAGATATGGTCAAAACAGTCTTTTTTTCTGTATTTATCGAAAAAACACATATTGTCTGTCCAGAATTTGGAAGACCTTTTGACAGGAACTGAAATAGTTTCTCTCTCCAACATACTGTGAAGACATGAGACTTGGGCTTCCGGGAACCCAACTAACTCATTGTTGGTGGATCCCAATGTCATTGCCAAATAGCTGTGTGACCTTGAGCAAATAATATAAAATAAGTATAAAAAGTATCTTCACTGAAGAATGTCTGTGAGAAACAGAAATAATATTGCACATAGCAGCTTATCTGGCGTTGTTGCTGAATACATGTCTCATACGAGTTATGATCTAAGAGGCAGGATTCTAAGTCCGCCTCTGTCAACACCTTGGCCACATCACTTCCTTTCTCCGGGCCTTCCTCCCTCCCCTCATACGTAAAGCAAGGCGATGAGGCCCATGCCCTTGCGACTCGGAATCAACAGGAGCAGGTGGTCCCAGACTGCAGCGTCCTGGTGGGTTTAGGCCCATACCTCGTGTGGCCACTAGCTGGCAGGATTGCCCCACAGTGTGCCTGGCCACTCCCATCTGGGCCTTCCTCTTCTCCAGGAAGGACTCGCCCTCAGGCCGACTCTGGACCAAAACAAACAGAAAATTCCAGCCTGGCAGCAGCCAAATCCAACCCTCTTTTGTGCCAAAGGGGTGCTTTGATTTGTCTCAAAGCCCAGAGGAGGAATTAGGATTCAAGAGACAGCTGACCAGGCCCGTCCATTCCAGCGCAGAGCTGCCCAGGTCAATGGCGGGGCACCCTTTGGAGAACCTCACAGCGCCTCTCTCAGAAAACACACCTCAGACCTCCTGTAGTCCTTGTGAAAACATGGAATCTGGGCTTGTAACGTGTGGGCAAGTCACTTTAGTTTCTCTCCTCAACCTCCTGCTTTGTAAAAGGAGTCTAAACTGGGTCTCTGACCGCTGCCTCCCCATACTACAGGCAGTGTAGAATCCTGGAGAGAACGTGGGCGTTGGGAACACATGGATCTGCTTTAAATCCCATCCCTGCCATTTATATGGGATTCAGGACATACCACCCTAAAGCGTGGCACATTGGCAGCTGAGAAAACATCAGAGGCATGAACGTCTCTCACCTTCCCCTCACCCTTCTCCTCTGAAGCAGGTCAGACAACCCTCCTTCCAGAGATGCCCTACCTATACCCAGGGGAAAGAAACACCTTATCTCTGAAAACACAGAGAAGTGCCTGACAAACAGACTTTGTCAAGTTCTCTCCACATATTACTGTTAGATCATACCCCTTTGTCCAATTATACTCCTCTGCTGACAAACAAGAACATATTTTTATGTTTTAAGTCACTATAAAGTTCATGCAAACTGGTTTATAAATACATCCCTGTGTCTTTGGGTTTCCATTTCCGAAGGTCCATGTATATATACCCCTGTGTCTTTGGGTTTTCATTTCTGAAGGCCCATGTATCAAGTAAAACTTGGATTAACTAAATTTGTTTGCTTTTATCTTGTTAGTCTGTTTTATTATAGGTGCCTCAGCCATGAACCTTGGGTGACTGAGAAAAGATCTGTTTCCCCTACCATCCTGAGAAGGTTTTCTAAGTTTCCTCATCTGGAAAATGGAGATATAAATGTCATAGCATTTTTCTGAGATGAAGAGAAATTGAGTCAGTGAAAGAGGCACCCAGAGTGCTCAGGGGCGCTCATTTCCACCCCTGATTACAGGAATACAAAACAGCCTGATTGCATTGTTATCAGAAACTCGTTCACATGCATTCCAAGGAGAAGGCAGAGATACAGCAAACTGTTAAAAGTGTTTCTCTCTAGTGATGAAAATTCAGGTGGTTAATATCTTCTTTGTCATACCCCTCTGTAGTTTCAACACTGACCAAATCATGAACTTCGCAGCTACTTGGATGGACTTAGAGTCTATAATACTGAGTGATCTTTCACAGAAACAAAGAACTGAGTATCACGTGTTCTCACTCCTAAGGGAAACTTGAACATTTATTGGAATACTATAGGAAAAGGATTGGCAGTAGTGGGAAACTGCTGGGGTGGGTGGGGAAAGGCAGGATTGGCAATCGTGGGAATCTGCCTGGCGGGGGCATGCCTCATCAACAAAGTACCCACATAATGAACATTTGTATACCTAACCCCGAATTGTACCCACATCTTCAAAAATCAAAATTTTAAATAAATCTTTATTGCTGTTATTACTTTTTATTGTAGCAAATTACACGTAACAAAATTCATTATTCTAACCATTTTTCAGTGTACAGTTTCATGGTGTTAAATGCAGTCACATCCTTGTGCCACCATCATCACATTCAACTCCAGAGTCCTCTTATCATGGACTGAAACTCTGCACCCACTAAATCATCCATCCCTCTCCCCTCCTCCCCCAGCCCAGTAAGCACCCTTCTACTTTCTGGATTTGGCTATTCGGTGTACCTCATACAAGTAGAACCATAAAACACTTGCCCTTCGGGTCTGGATGATTTCTTGTTTCACTAAGGATAACGCCTTTGGTGTTCATCTGTGTTGTGGCATGTGTCAGAAGTACATTCCCTTTTTAAGGCTGACTAATATTCCATTGTGTGTATACTCCATTTTATTTATCCATTCACCTGCCAGTGAATATTTGAGTTGTGTCTACTTTATGTCTACTGTGAATACAATAGTTTAAATGTCTATGAGTCCCTGCTTTCAGTTATTCTGGGGATATACCCAAGTGAAATTGCTGGATCATATGGTGATTCTGCTTAATTTTTCCTCAGCAGCTGTACCATTTTACACTCCCACCCGCAGTGCACACAAAGGTTTCAATTTCTTCACATCCTTGCTGATGCTTGTTTTCTGTTGTTTGGTTTGGTTTATAACAGCCATCCTAACGAGAGTGAAGGGTAGCTGTTCATTGCAGCCGGTGCGCTTCCCTACTGATTTGTGATGCTGGGCTTCTTTTCATATTGTTAGTGCATTTAAAAAAATTCTAGTTTGCAGATTTATCCAGGCCAGTGCTTTCTCAAACTTTAATGTGCATCTTAATATCCCACAGGTCTTATTAAAATGCAGATTCTTACTCTGCAGGTTGGGGTGGACACTGGATTCTGCATGCCTAACAGTCTCCCAGGTGACACGAATGTAGCTGATCCACACATCACACTGTGATTAACAAGGCTCCCGGCCACAACGGGGATTCAGTCAGCCTTGATTATCATACTCATTTTCACCTGGCCACCCTTCTTTCTCTCTGGCTGCAGCAACACTTCCCAGGCTTGGTTCGTCTCCCGTCTTGAGAAGCCTGTGGCCAAATGACACATTTTCTTAAACTAGGGTCTGTGTGTCGTGGAGCATGGGTGTCAAGGAGGATGGGAAGTCAACAAGTACAGGCAGCTTCACTTTACTCCATGGTAAGTAACTAAGAAAGTGTTCTCTACTAAACACATGGATACATTATGGAGTAGAATATAACAGCTGCACAGATGTTCCATGTAAAACATGAGACTTCAAAGTTTTTTAGGCATGGTGGGCAGCTTAGATCCGGGAATCCTTATCATTCTCCTTCACCACAGGCCTGCAACGGGGAAAGTGTGAGAAGCCTTCCCGCCCAGAACTCAGCTGGAATCAATCGGTGTGGTAAATCCTTCAGGTACATGGGGCTATTCTGTGTGTGACGGTAGTCAAGTCACTTTCCCGCAGTCGTGAGTAAAGCAGGCATCGGGCAATTGTTGCTCGTCCAGCGAGCATGACGAGCGTGCCCGTCGAGGCCCGTGGGAGGGGGCAAGGGCAGGATCCAGACCAAGGATCACAGTGCTCACCAAGCCAGACGCTGGGAGAGATGGACCAGCAGCTGAAGGGAGCACTGGCATGGGGATCCCCTGCATCAGCCTGGGAGCAAAGTGGTGACTGATCGACAGAGAAGGGGAAAATGAAGATCTCTCCTGAGTTTTTCCTGAGGCTACATTTACCTCTTATGGGAACCACCGCTGGGAATTAAAATACCCTCTTTTGAAACAGAAAGTATTCATAATGAGCCAAAATAAAGGGTGCAAACCACACATCACTTCTCAAAATCTGTGGCGCCCTTTAGCTGACTTGAGACCGTTGGGCACTCGCCAACACTCTTGGAACTCCTGGCGAGGTCTCCCCGGGGAGGAGGGCAAGCCAGCTGAAGTGAGGTGAGGCCCAGAGAAGGCTTAGTGTGGATGGATCTCAGACTCCGGTGCTTCCAGTGACGCCCCTTTCATGACCGCAAGATGCAGCTCCTTCCCCCACCCTTCTCCTCTGGGGGTTGGGAAGGGATGTAAAGGGGCAGGAATCTGCTAATGCCCTTTGGACCTACCTGGTCCAGCCCCTGGAGAAGGGTTGGCCACCATTCTCCGTAAAAGGACAGACAGTATTTTAGTCTTTGAGGGCCATGTCATACCGCTCATAACTAATGCTGAAATTTAGCACAAAAGAAGCCATAGCTAATACACAAACAAATGGGCACACAGCGTTCCATCAGCACTTACGTACAAAACAGAGAACCAGATGTGGCCCTTGGGCCATAGCTTACCAGTGACTACTCTGAAGAGCACAGCATCTGAGTCCCAGATCAGAATCAGCAATAGAAGTAGACCCTGGATGTTTTATAGACATGAGACTCGTGGGCACCGAGACATGTATGGCTTTGAGTTCAGTGCAAACAGATGTTTTCTGAGCACCAATGACATTGTCACGAGAATTGTACAGCTAGGTGCTATGTGTCAAGCAATAGACAAAGTATGTAATACAGGTGGTTTTACTTAATTCCCACACTATAAATAGGCATCACAATCATTTTGCTCTTTGCCACAGGAACTGAGGATCGAGTGGTATGTAACTTGCTTAGACTCACCCAGCTGATGAGCAGTGGGGTTCATAAGGCAAAGGTGTGGACTTCTGCATTTTAGCCACGACAGAGTACTAAGGACTGGATTTGCCCTCCCACCATAAACAACTAAAACACTAAACAAAATATATGCATAATGGGTTTTCAATCATTGAGCAACAAGCAGAGTGGACAATGACCCTTAAGAGAAGAGAAACAAAGGAGAGACGCCTCAGATGCCCTAGCTCACTATCTGGGAGTGTTTCTGGGCTGTAGAAAAGTGGAGAGATACAAAACAGAGCCTGGCGGTTGAAGGACACAAAATTTGGAGTTCCAGGAGGCCAAGCAGCTACAACTTCTGGGCAGAGTGCTGTAAAGGAGAGAACCACACAGGAGGTGAGCTGCAGAGACACACAGAAGGGCCTCCTTGAGTCTTTAGCCTGGCACATGCGTGCAGAGAAGTGTCCATGCAGGAGAAGAACCATCAGAAAGAACAATCTCCAGAACTCACCCAGGGTCAGGAATGTTATGTTTCTACCAGCCAGAATAAGAGGTCGCCTGATCTATGAAGTGCGGAAGAGAGTACTCACACGTTACCATCTTCGTCATGAAAATAAACCTTCACCGAAGGCTGATCTGGTCTTGCCTAGCAAAGATTAAGAGTCAGTCAAAGGGAGAATTTCCGGGAAGACGATCGCATAGCCAGCTGGCCTGCACAAGTCCCTGTGTGTGTGAGTGACAACTCTGTGTGTGTTTCTGTGTGTAAGTGGGCAAGTGAGAGGCTGACTGAGCGAGGGCTCGAGAGCAAGCAGCAGGGCCCTCCAGATGAAGCCGCTGGGGCCATAGCTGCTCTGCTTGGGCCCTCGTGCATCCCAGAGCACAGAAGCTGGGCATGATTTTCTAAAATCAGCAGAGCTTTTCTCGGGAAGAACGGTTGAAGTGATTGCCAACCCCAACGCCACAGCGCCCGGCTGCATGCTGGCTGTGAGGGCCAGGGAGGGAGTGCAGCAAGGGAGCTTGAAGCAGAGACCCAAGGAAACAGCGGGCAGAAGCCACTCCCAGCCTAGACTGGTCTCCATAGCCTTGCCACTGGTCTGGAGATCCAGAGACTGCGGTAACTGCAGGAGAGGGAGCTACCGGCCCCATTGGTGGCAGGAACAGCAGCCAGCAGAGAAACTGAGCAGACTCTCTAACACCTGGGCAGAGAAGTGCTCCAGGGTGGCCTCTGCAGAACTGCATCTTGAGGCCAGCCGCTATCTCTGTGTTGCATGTAGGCTGCTCTTTGCGATCTCAGAGAACACTGCCCCCAGTGCACAAGCCCTGGCAGGTAGTGGCAGATGTCGATCCCCCCTCCACCTTGAGCCAGCTGCTGGGCGATAGACCAGACAGCGGAACTGCCTGAGAAGGAGGCTGGTGAGTGCCTAGCTGACTCCACCCTCCCAGCAGCAGGTGAGAGATCCAGAGGACAGGGCAGAGACAGGAGGCCTTATTCCACTGCTATGAATCGGATGCCTTAGGAGCTGTGACAAAGCTGGGAGAGGAAGGAAGGGAGTGAGATCCAGAGAGGCACTTTGTCAAGCGATTCCAGTCCCTTCCCTCACTTCTCTCACATGGACCTGCACCAGCTACCAACTGCAGGCGGCAGGGGGTGAAGATTCTAAAATCTTAAGTTCCAACAGCGAACAGGGAACCTGCAGTAACAGCCCTGCAGTCACAGAACCCGTCACAAGAGGGAGCCCTCCCTCTCCAAGAGACATGCTAAAGCTGACAACTCTTCATCAACTTTGGGACGGGGGATTAGTTTTGTTTTGTTTTGTTTTGTTTTGTTTTGGGGGGAAGTATTGGTTGGTTTGTTTGGTTGATTATCTCGTTTGGTTGTTTTGTGTGTTGGTTGGTTTTCTTTTCTTTCCTTCTAGTTCTCTTTCTTTGTTCTTTCTCCCTTTAAATGTGTTTTTCTTTTTTCTTTTTCTATTTTTCTTCCTTCTGTTTCTCTTTTTCTCATCCTTTCTCTTTTTTCTCTTTTTTCCCTCTTATACCCTGTCTTGGACTCGGGGGCTATGCAAGCATACCCACTGTAAGGTCATATTATGCAGAGATGGTGAGTCCCAGATGACCCATTCACCAGATAGCAAATATTGTGACCTGCCAATAGGTTCAGAATACTTGCAGGCCACCCTGCACCCCTTAGTAAGTGCTCAAAATTGTAAATAGACAACACAACACCCCACTCACAGCCTTACTTCATAATTGAACAAACCCAGAGCCCCGGATCAAGGAAGGACAAAAGGTAGAGCAAATATCAGAAGTGACTGCATCTCCATTTTCTACTGAGAAACAGACTTAAAGAGAAAGATAACAAAACTGCTACAAATGAAGAAAAACCAAGAAAAAAATGCTGGTTACCATCAGTCCCAGCAAAGAGTCGGTGCTAGAAAGAACAGCTACTAGGGCACAAACAATGGCTATCTCCCAGAACGACAGAACTCAGAAGGTAATTACAGAGATCAGAGAATGTTTGGATAGAATAAATAAAAATCAAGAAATGCAAGGGTTAAAACTAAATGAAATTGCAACAGACTCAAGAAAGTGTACTTAGAAATAACAGAAATAAAGAACTCCATCCAAGAAAAAAATAATTGACAAGCATGGGACGTAGAATTGACCAGGCAGAAGGAAGAATCTCAGAGCTAGAAGACCAAACTATAGAATTAACCCAATTGATTAACAAATAGAAAAAAGAAAAAAAAAACTTAAAAAGAAGGAGGAAACTCTCCAAGAGATGTGCAATTTTATCAAGAAACCAAACCTATGTCTGACTTTATCAAGAAACCAAATCTACATCTACTTGAAATAGAAAGGGATATGAAAAATACCTTGGAACAAACACTCCATAAGGTCATTCAAGAAAACTTTCCTCATCTGGCCAGAGATGACTATACAAGCACAAGAGATCTAGAGAACCCCTGCAAGACATATTATGAGAAGACCAACTCCTACACACATAATAATTCACCTACACAAAGTAGGTATAAAAGAAAAAATCCTAAAGGCAGCAAAGGAAAAAAGTCAGACCACCTACTGGGGGAGACCAATCAGAATTGTTGCAGACTTATCTGAAGAAACACTATAGGCCAGAAGGAATTGGGCTCCAATCTTTAATGTTCTCAAAGATAAACAATTTCAACCAAGAATGTCCTATCCAGCCAAGCTAAGCTCTATCAGCAACAAAGAAATTAAAATCCTTCCCAGATATCCAATACCTAAGAGAATATCCTGCTTCGAGAACAACTTTACGAGCGATGCTTAAAAAGGTGCTGTACACAAAAGAAAAAAGAAACAAAAAAAAGACCATATATTTCACAAGATCACAAATAAGCCCAGAAGCAGCAGAACACACAGCACAACTGCAAAACTGAAAAGTAGGTCCAAAGGATCAATTTGTCTCCAAATAACATAATTACATCCCAAAATAAAGCCCTGAAAGAATTGAAAAAAAATCTACACCCCAAACCATAAAATTCACGATGTCTGCCATTCAATCACAAACTAGTAGGCATGCAAACAAGCAGGAAAAAGACCCATTTCAAACTTACAAAGATGGGGCTGGGTGTGGCGACTCATGCCTATGGTCCTAGCACTTTAAGAAGCTGACACAAGAGGAGCTCTTGAGGCCAGAAGTTTGAGATCAGCCTGGGCAACATAGTGAGACCCTGTCTCTATTTACAAAAAAAAACCCTACTGAGATGGAAAACAAACAGCAATAAAACCTGAGATGAGAAGTTTCACAACTAGCAAGTGACAAAACTTGGGATTTCAACCCTGGACTAACTTCAGGTTTGGTGCTTATTACACTGCTGTTCTAGTTTTGTAACAAAGGAGATTGACAGAGGAGGCAAATCAAGCATCACTTTATTTTTTTATTTTTTTTAATTTTTGAGTCGGAGTCTCACTCTCTCACCCAGGCTAGAGTGTAGTGGCACACTCACGGCCACCCCAGCGTCGACCTGCTGGATTCCGGTGATCCTTCCGCCTCAGCCTTCCAAGTAGCTGGAACTACAGGAACATGCTACCATGCCCAGCTTATTTTTTTTTTATTTATCATAGAGATAAGGTCTTGTCAAGTTGCCTAGGCTATCCCTCACCTCAACCTCCAAACGTGCTGGGATTATAGGCTTGAGCCACAGCACCACTTCTTAATTAAGCCACTCATATGTAAGTAGCATTTTTTGAAATTTCCCTGAATATGCTTAAACTTTCTCCTGCTTACACTGCACAGTAGGGCTTAAGGCTCATCCCCTCTGTAAGCAAAGTAGTGGGTACCAGGAAAAGAAAAGAGCCATTACTATACAAGTGTAAATCTAACCATACCGGGTAAATTCACTTCGTTTTCTTCCATGTTGAGAATATTCTTATCTATTTATAATTTATTTGACAAATCCATATTATAAAATTTCAGCGCAGTGACCATTCAAGTGCTGTGGAGCTCTCCTTTGATGCATCAGAGCCATAAGTGGCACAGAGAGGGGAAGGACACAATCCTTAATAGAGGAAGACCCTGGACATCCCCAGGAGAGGTCATCTCCTGATTTGGGCACCCACATTCTACCACAGTGGGTCTGCAGTTTATCTTTTGACTTTTCAGGATATTTACAAGAGCAATATCTATCTATCTATCTATTTAGTTTGTTTGTTTGTTTTGTTGAATTGGAGTCTTACTCTGTTGCCCAGACTGGAATGCAGTGACACGCTCCTGGCCACTGCAGCCTCGACCTGCAGGGCTCCAGCGATCCTTCTGCCTCAGCCTTCCAAGTAGCCGGAACTATAGGTGCGTGCCACCACGCCCGGCTAATTTTTGATTTATTGTAGAGATGAGGTCTCGCCAAGTTGCTCGGGTGGGTCTCGAACCCTTGGGCTCAGGCAATCTACTCACCTTGGCCTCCCAAAGCGCTGGGATTACAGGCTGAGCCATCGAGCTCAGCCAAGAGCAATATTTAAATGCTACAAAAGAATAAAGAGTTTTCAAGTCTCCTTGCTACATTTATTTGCATATTGCATATCACTAATTATACCTGAGTTTATCTACTTAGAAAAAGCAGACTAAGTCAGATGTTAGATACATACATACATTTGCATAACATCTTAGACAATCGCAAAGATCATAGAATCCACCCTGTCATTCTTAAAGATGAAGAAATCAAGGCCACACATATAGATCATGTCAGAGCTGGAACCAATGTCTGTACTTTATTTCTCAGAGACCATAGTACATGTGGGAAGCAGTGGATCCACTTTAGAGGCTGTGGGAATTTGAGCCAGAGCCTTGACCTTTCTAAATGAGAACAACACCTTCCGTGCAGCAGATGAAATGCTGCAGGTATGTTGCCGTAAGTTTGCATTTATGTCAGTGGCTGCCACACAGAAAGGGCTCGCTAAGCCAACTTAATGTTCCCAGAACTTGCGGACTAAGATTCTGAGAGGGAAAGCAGCAGTGATCTGCACAAAATGAGAAAAGATCAACTATTCTGCGAGCCAATAAGCACAGATGCTTTCCAAGTCTGGTAAAAATAACTGAGATGAAGTTTTAGACATGTATAGCTAGAAAACAATTTAGGGCAGGGGACGAGCTGAGGTCTAATGAACTTTACTGGCATCTTTCTAAGATGACGATGGAACAAGAGGCTTAGTCTGCACTGGACTAGAAAAGGGCAGTGAAAGAACATGAACTGGCCAGGTTGCCTCGATCTCTGTCCAAGAGAGGCGATGTCATGAGCTAGATGCTAATGGAAATGAGTTCCATGCAGGAAACTATTTTCTCTCTGATTCTATGCTTCCAAGGCTGTCTCCTAAGAGTTACATGTATTAGGACAATATCATTGCCTTCTCAACTGCCAGTCCCTCTCTCCTCTCGTCCCCTCTCCTCCTTTCTTCTCCCCCCTCTCCTCTCCCTCGCCCTTCCTCCACTCCTCTCTCTCAGCCTCCTTCCACTCTGGGCCATGTGGTATGCAGATGTAAAACAATGCGGCCATTTTGCCACCATAAGAGAAACCGGCCTCAGAATGAATCTGACATTGCAGAAAGCAGATACAAGTTGGGCTTGGTGGCTCAGACTGTCATCCCAGGTTATCGAGCAGTGGAGGAAGGGCAAGGGAGAGGAGAGGCCAAGGCGCGTGGATTGCCTGAGCCCGTGGGTTCGAGACCAGCCCGGGCACCTTGGCGAGACCTCGTCTCTACAACAAATTTAAAAAATTAGCCGGATGTGGTGGCACATGCCTGTACTTCCAGCTACTTGGAGAGTTGAGGCGGAAGGATTGCTGGAGCCCAGCAGGTCGATGCTGGGGTGGTGGTGAATGTGCCCCTGCACTCCAGCCTGGGCGACAGAGTGAGACTCCAACTCAAGAAAAAAATAAAGCAGATACAAGGCACATGCATGTGTACATATGCACACACAACAAACACACAAGCAAATACAATCAGACTTTGATAGCATGGACTTTTTTTGCCTTTTGGGTTTTCTTTTGTTTTGAACCAGGGTCTTGCTCGGTCACCCAGGCCAGAGTGCAGGGGCACCATCACAGCTTCCCACAGCCACCTCCCTCCTAGACTCAAGTGATCCTCCTGTGTCAGCCTACTGAGTAGCCAGGACTGCAGGTACGCACCACCACACCCAGCTAATTTTTATTTTATTTTTGCGTAGGGACGAGGTCTCACTGTGACCAGACTGGCCTTAAACTCCCGAACTCAAGCAATCCTCCCACCTCCACCTCCCAAAGTGCCGGATGACAGGCATGAACCACCGTGCCTGACCAATAATATGGCCAGAGGCCTAATCGATGCCCCTCCAGATCTCAGTCTACTTTGGATTTCCAATTACAGACGTCCCCCACTTGTGTCACCTCTTTTGAATGGCGGTTTCTATTCCTTGCCACAGAATGGAGCCTAATTGATCAAAGTCGGTTTATGATGAGAACTGTCTTATGTGAGAGACAGTGTACAAATCCGCCAACATATATATTTGGTCCGCATGAAAAATGTTCAAATAAAGCTAACAAATTAGCACTGAATTTTGTTTCAGTCACTTATGTCTTTGTTTAGCGTGATGAATGTGTTTGTTGTGTGCACTTGGACAGGTCTTTGAACCTCACAGAGTAGATCACTTCTGACGAGACCAACAGTTTTGCATTTCTGGACCTACAAAACCTACAAGAACGAGACCCTGACTTGTGGCCACGATACTCTGATGTGGCATCTTGTGCAACGTATCCCTCTGTTCAGGCTGCATATTCCTCTTTATCTCATCTCACTGCTCACAAAGTCCAGCTTGTAAGTCTCCCTTTCCAGTGCTCTTTCCATCAAGCCACATGCTCATTAGGTGGTTAATTACATCATGAGCTAGAAAGTAATAAAACAGCATTTCTTACTTTTTGTTCATTCAAATAGGCCTTCTCTTCAATTAGTGTAAATTATTGAGGCCATTATTATATTCATACATATGTGTTTGTGTTTGCAAAGTTCCACTGATGAATAATGTCTTTGCAGCCACCCACGGAGCAGATGGAAATGATTGGAGATTAAATTAAACATGGTTAGGTCATTTCCAGCATGTCATCAGCAACCATGGCTGTGGTTAGGCTCGCTCTATAAACAGGAGGGGAAGATGACTCACCGAGTACCAGGATGGTCCAGGACATAGGTACCCCCAGCACAGAACCTCTAAGAACCAAGCAGCCTAGGCTGAAGGAATGGTGGCCAGCACTGAGTCTTTGCTCACCAAGTGCTGACCATGACTCAAGGCTGTGAAAAGAGACTCTTCCTTCCTTCCTCCTTTCCATCTTTCATTCGCTTTCTTCTTTCTTCCTTCCTTAAAACATGTACTGAATGTCAAATATGTGCCCCCCACTGGGCAGGGTCTTTAAAAACACATACTCCTAATCACCGCCACAATTATTTCCTGGTTCAATGGCCTTGGCTAAACCAGGAAGTTCAGTTTCTGTGTTTAAAACTGAAGATGACAGCCAGGCTCGGTGGCTCAGCCTGTAGTCCCGCGCCTTGGGAGGCTGATGTGAGTGGATTGCCTGAGCCCGCGAGTTCGAGATCCGCCTGGGCAACTTGGTGAGACCTCATCTCTACAATAAATCAAAAAATCAGCCAGGCGTGGTAGCGCGCACCTGTAATTCCAGCTACTCGGAAGGGGAGGCGGAAGGATCGCTGGAGATCAGCAGGTCGAGGCTGCGGTGGCTGGGAGCGGCCACTACACTCCAGTCTGGGCGACAGAGTGAGACTCCAACTCAAAAAAAAAAAACTGAAGACGAAGATGCATCGCATGTCTTTACCCCACAGGTTTGCTTTGAAGATCCAGTGATGTAAAGGAGAGCAAACCCTGAGAGATTCCTTGGTCCATAGGCCCTTGCCTACACTGCCGTGGCTCTCTGCTGCTGATGCCTTCTTTGTGCTTTGCTTCTGAACATATTTCTCTAATAACTACGTCATATTTTAAGGTCAAGTACATGACATTTGTTAGTAGAAGAACCAGGTTGTGGCCTCAGCTTCACCATTTAATAGTTGTGGGATATCTCTTAAAGTCTTTTCACGTCTCTGAGCTTCAAGAGATTGTTATAAGGAGCACACTATGTTAAAAAATAAATAATGGTCCGGGCTCGGTGGCTCAGCCTATAATCCCAGCACTTTGGGAGGCCAAGGTGAGTGGATTGCCTGAGCACACGGGTCCGAGACCAGCCCAGGCAACTTGGTGATATCTCGTCTCTACAACAAATCAAAAATTAGCTGGGTGTGGTAGAGTGCACACTTGGAAGGCTGAGGCAGAAGGATCGCCTGAACCCAGCAGGTCAAGCCTGTGGTGGTTGTGAGTGTGCCACTGCACTCCAGCTGGGTAACAGTGAGACTCCGACTCAATAAATAAATAAATGAGAAATAATGACTAAAAATTAGTTAGCTTTGTTTGGTTGCAAGAACCACCTTAAAAAGTGACGGCAGAGGGAAGTTGATTTTCAGGATTTATACTTTCCAAAGCAGGAACAGGAAGCCACCAGGACCCAAGGCTCCTCTGAAGACCACACAAGTTAGTTGAACTCTTTCTCATTGCATCTGTTTCTCTCCAGCTGTCTGGTTAGTATTCACAGACCTAGACAGAATCCTGAAGTGAACTAACCTGAACTGTTGAGCAAGGCATCATGCCCTCTGTGAAACAGTCCTCCACACAAGATTATCTCCTGACAAGCCAAGGATGGACTACCCGGCCCCACCCGTCAACACAATTCTTCTGATTTGGGGGACTGTTGGTGGGCAGGACACATCACTGACTATTCCAAAAGAAGGTAAGAGTAGGTAAGCACACATATTGAAAGAGAAGCGGTCAACATAAACTGGCCCTAAGCTCTCAGAGGCCATGTTTAATGATTTTACACAGCTTGGTTGGAGGAAGAGACTAGATTCTGGCCAGAAAATAACCATTTTTATTAGAGATTTCTCCAATGCAGCAAGTAGAGAAAAAGAGTTAGCAAGTATGGGGTGAGGGAGAAGAAAGTAAAGAAAGCCAAATGCCGTCTATAAATTCAGCATCCAGAGTGTTGAGGGGAACTGAGGGAATCAGACAAAGATGGAGCACCTTGCAACCAGTCTCATGGTAAAAAAATAAAAATGAAAAAGTAGGCAGGCTCGGTGGCTTGGCCTGTAATCCCAGCACTTTGGGAGACCGAGGCAAGTGGATTGCCAGAGCCTGTGGGTTCAAGACCAGCTCCAGCAACTTGGCGAGACCTCGTCTCTACAATAAATCAAAAAATTAGCCAGGCATGGTAGCGCACGCCTGTAGTTCCAGCTACTTGGAAGGCTGAGGCGGAGGGATCGTTGGTGCCCAGCAGGTCGAGGCTGTGGTGGCCGGGAGTGTGCCACTGCACTCCAGTCTGGGCGACAGAGTGAGACTCCAACTCAAAAAAAAAAGAAAAAGAAAAAGTCATCTACCAGCCAAAGATTGGCAGCAGACTGCCAGTAGCTAGGGGAGAGACCAGGAAAAGACGATTCTTCCCTACAGACCTCAGAAGGAACCAACCCTGCTGACACTTGGATTTTGAACTTCCCATCTAAACTGTGTTTAAGCCATTCTGCTTATGGTACTTTGTTATGACAACCCCAGGAACCTAGAACACCATCTAAGGATGTTTGTAATTCCTTAGTGAGAAAGAGAGAAGAAGGTGACTGCTAAATCCCACTGATAAGCACACATTGTTTTTGCTTATAAATTATCTTATAGTGATTTGGTAATGTGTGTAAGTTCCCAGTTTCCCTATCAACTCAGTTCTTGAACCATTTCCTTCAGTCCTGAGCTCTTTCACATCTATTGTAAATATCTGAACTTGATATGTTGTACCTGAGTATTGTAGTCAAGATACTTTTTTTTTCTTTTTTTTTTTTGTTTGAGTTGGGGTCTCACTCTGTCGCCAAGACTGGAGTGCAGTGGCCGCTCCCGGCCAACCGCAGCCTCGACCTGCTGGGCTCCAGCGATCCTCCCGCCTCAGCCTTCCGAGTAGCCGGAATTACAGGCGCATGCTACCACGCCTGGCGGATTTTTTGATTTATTGTAGAGATGAGGTCTCGCTGCCCGGACAGGTCTCAAACCTGCGGGCTCAGGCAATCCACTCGCCTCGGCCTCCCAAAGGCGCGGGATTACAGGCCCTTTTTTTTTTTTTTTGAGTTGGAGTCTCACTCCATCACCCAGACTGAAGTACAGTGGCATGCTCCCAGCCACCGAAGCCTCAACCTGCTGGGTTCCAGCGATCCTTTTGCCTCAGCCTTCCAAGTAGCTGGAACTAAAGGCGTGCACTACCACGCCCGCTAATTTTTGATTTATTGTAGAAACGAGATCTCACCAAGTTTCCCGGGCTGGTCTCGAACCCATGGGCTCGGGCAATCCACTCACCTCAGCCTCCCAAAGTGCTGGGAAGACAGGCTGAGCCACTGAGCCCAGCGTGTAGTCAAGATTCTAGTGGTTGGAGAGGTCGAAACCAGAATTCCTCTTTGACCAAAATTACTCTTTAATATGGCTTCCTTTTTTTCTATCCGGCTGGGCTCTATGATACAAAAACAGTTTATAGACTGTAGAATACCATGCAATAATAAGAATCTATATGCTACTGCCAAAAATATTCTTCCTATTTTATGTTTCTCTTTCTCTTGACAAGGATGTCAAAGTGTCCCTAAAATTCCAGGCAAGTGGCTTTAAGAACTTTGGGAAAGAACATATATTGTTCTAGCAGGGAAACTAATTGCATGTCAGAAAGTGGCAAAACTCTAGTTACACCAGGATTATCTTCACAGTGCCCTCCAGAATTCCCTCTGGGAGTTTCCGCTCTCTCCTCACTGTCCCCCAGGGCATTATACCCACAAAGGTGATTTAGAGGAATTTTCCAGGTGGTAAGACTGGTGAGCATTTCTCAGTATCCCCATTCCTTTCCTTCTTTAGTAAAAACCCACAGATTTTTTTTTTTTAACCTGGAAGCATAGCTATCCAAAGCAAAGACAACCTTTCTAGCCGCCACAGATACACTCCCCATGAATGAGTTCTGACCAATGGCATAGAGTAGAAGCACTGTGTGTAGTTTGTGTGTCTGTAAAAGATGAAGATGCATAAGCTGTATCCTCCCTTCTTCCTGGTAAGAAAGTAGGCACAACAGCTGGACTTACAACAGGACCCAGAGCCATCTCTTGAGAACAGTATAATACCTTGATTAAGGAACCCCAAGCCTTTGCCATCATGGAGTATATGCCTATCCCCGACTATTAATATCCGTACTTTTTTTTTATCAAGAAATAATCAAAATTCTACAGTGTTTGGATCATGATTATTCTAGGATTTTTGTAATGTGCAGCCAAAAGTCTTCCTAAATGATTCAATACCTTTAAACACCAAGCACAGAAAACTTATGTTAAGGTGGTTCAAACAATATGGAAACTTATCTCACACAAGGAGAAATGCAGAGGCCAGGGAGCCCCAGGGCTGGTTAACTCAGAAATTCAAGGCCAAAGCACCCAGATTTTAGCAACATTTTGGGCTGTTTCCCACTTCTCCCCCACAAATCCCCTGTACTTCAGCCCTGTTGAACTTCTGCTGGTTTCCTACATATGCCTTGCTCTTTTAAGTCTCCTTTCACTTCAACATGCTCTTGTTTCTCTCTGGAATACCCTTTCTTCCCTTTTAACCTGGCATCTTAGACATTGGGGCTGCCATCATAAAACACCATCAAGCGAGTGGCTTAAACAACACAAACTTATTTTCTCACAGGCCTGGAAACTAGAAGTCCAAGATCAAGGTTCCAGCCAGCTCAGATTCTAGGAGGAGCCTCTTCCTGGCTTGCAAATATCTGCCTTCTTGCTGTGTCCTGACATGGTGGAGAGAAGGTGAACTCTTTGGTGTCTCTTCTTATAAGACTCAAATTTCATTGAATCAGGGCCCTACCTTCATGAACTCATTTAGCCTCAATGATTTCCTTAAAGGCCCCATCTCCAAATCCAGCCAGCCTGGGTACTGGTACTTCAACATAAGAATTTTGGTGTTACTGGAAATATACCCAGAGGAACTCAAATCACTCTATGAAAAAAAATACCTGCACTCACATGTTTATTGCAGCATTGTTCACAATAGCAAAAACATGGAACCAAGCATGCTGCCCATTGAAAGAGAACTTGATTTTTTTTAAAAGTGGTACATATACATGATGGAATGTTACACAGCCATAAAGGACAAAATTATGAACTTCACAGCAACTTGGATGGACTTAGAGTCTATAATACTGAGTGATCTATCACAGAAACAAAGAACCAAGTGTCACATGTTCTCACTCCTAAGCGGAACTTGAACAAATCATAATACTGTAGAAAAAGAATTGTCAGTAGTGGGAAATTGCCAGGGAGAGCAGGATTGGCAGTAGTGGGATTCTGCCAGGGGAAGGGGGCACAATTCATCAAAAAAGTACCAGTGTAATGAACATTTGTATACTTAACCTGAATTGTACCCCACATCTTTTTTTTTTTTAATTTATTTATTTATTATAAAGATGTGGGATATAATTCAGGATTAGGTATACAAGCATTGATCATTGTACCCCACATCTTTAAAATTAAAAAAAATTTTGGTGAGACACAAACGTTCAACCTATAACACCTAGCAAGCTTCTATTATCTTCTAAAATTAAAATTTTTTTTTAAAGTCTCCCTAGGCCTATAAACTAGAATTAGATGTTTTCTCCTCCATTTTCACATCAGTTCCTATCATACAGCGTTAACCACACTAAACAATAATTAAGTACATGTTTATCCCTTGTTAGACTATGAGACATTTAAAAGCAAGGGCAGTAGTTTTCTTGCTTTTTATCCCTAACACTTAGGACTGTGTCCGCACAAAGTTCATGCTTAACAACTGTTTAAGGAAGTGGAAGAGGAAAGAAATATTTCCTCTTTAGAAGAAAATGTGAATTTTCTCCAAACTGAATTACAAATGAATGCCAAAATATCTATCATCCTCTGGATTTGTCCCAACGACACATATATTCAACTTCCAGGTATAGTGGTCAAGTGCATCTGGGTAAAAGTGCTGCTTTTCAGCTTATAAGCTACATGACTCGATTACTTAGCAGACTTTAAATGCTTCTGAATTTGTTGATACTTCTCTTATTTGGAGGTAGAATCTAGTGACTTGTCTGCGACAGAAGTCACTTTCTGGGGTTTCTATTTTTTTTTTTTTTTTTTTTTTTTGAGTTGGGGTCTCACTCTGTCGCCCAGACTGCAGTGCAGTGGCTACTCCCAGCCACCACAGCCTCGACCTGCTGGACTCCGGGAATCCTTCCGCCTCAGCCTTCCAAGTAGCTGGAACTACAGGCACGCGCTACCATGCCCGGCTAATTTTTTTGATTTACTGTAGAGATGAGGTCTCGCCAAATTGCCCAGGTGGGTCTTGAACCTGCAGGCTCAAGCAATTCACTCACCTTGGCCTCCCAAAGCGCAGGACTACAGGCTGAGCCACCGAGCCCGGCCACTTTCTGGGGTTTCTGAGGCCATGCCATAAGCAGCCTGTAGCTTCCACCTGGGTTTCTTGGAACACCTGTCCTGGGGCACCATGGGAAAAGTCCAACCACCCTGAGGCCACCATGCTGTGAAGAATCTCAAGCTAGCCATTTGGAGGCATCATGCAGAGAGAGATGCTTGGCCAGCGCCCAGCCATTTCAAATCATCCCAGCTGTGATCCTAGACTGCACAGACCAGAGTAGCACTACCTCTGCTGTGCCCTGTCCAAATTCCTGCATTCCCAGGAACGTGAGCTAACGGCAATACATTGTTTTAGGCCACAAAGCATTGCAGTAATTCGTGAAGTGGCAACAGATGGTGAAACACTCCACTGTGCTTCGGTGTTTCTGTTGGAAAATGAAGATAGGATGATTTTCTACCTGTTGGCACTACTGTAAATGTTAAGTGGGTTAGAACTTGGAAAGCCCTGAAAACAACACCTAGCCCAAAGTAAGTGCTTGCAAATACTCGATATTATTGCTATTTTAATGGTGCTACTTTTTATTTCTATAGATCGAAGAGATTTTGTTCTGGTGAAATTAGTGAAGGCTCTGAGCTAAGGGTACCCAGAGTTCCTGATTGATCCGGATGGCTTTGACGACTTTTTAGTCAGTGGGACTTGATTCAGACCCTGAGGAGGTAAAGCAATCTCTTGCTGAGAGTCTGCAGGTGCAGAGGGTGAAGGCCAAGCCCTGCCCTGATCACCAACCGTTGTCTTCCAAAGGTGTTTGAGCTACGATCCGGCAAGGAGAGGGGCTTCCCGGGACACTGCCCATTCACACTGCTATGTTGTCACCTTTTCCCAACTGGATTGATTTGACACTAATGGGAAAAGCTTTTGAGGATGGAAACTGTTGGTCTTTTCTCCCTGCAAGCCTGGACTCCCCTACAGAGGAGGAGAAATCCCACAAGTACGACATTAATGGACTTCCCTAGTCTCAGTTCTTCTCCTTTCAAGACAGCAGTGCCCTTGGCCTCGGGGCCTCACTTCAGATCCATTAGAGCTTGGGATATGAGTCTTGTGGTTTCTCTCATCTCCTGCCCATAAACCACCACACGCACCTCTCCTCCACCCCTCCCTCTAGTTAACATTGTTTAACACACTCAAGGACACAGTTGTGGTTCTTTTAGTCCTAGAAAAGCAAAATGTGCTAATGCTTCCTGTGCTGGCCACCTCAGTGGCAACTCAAAGCCAAAGCCCGAACTGTTTGATGCTTTCTATTTCGGGCTGGTATTGATAGCCTGTTACTGAGCACTTCTGTGATGAAAAGGGCCCCTGGGAGCCCCCTGACACTCCCTCCTGCCTCCACTGACTCAACCTGGCACAGCCAGGCGCAGCCCTTCCCAGACTTCCTGGTGTCCCCTGGTTTTACTGACCTCTCCTAGGGCGGCATCAGAGCCTGAGCCCCGAAAAGGAGGAACAGGATCAAAAGAGGAGTGGAGAACTTGAACGCACCCCAACTCAGCCAGCGTGTGAGGCAAAGGGGCATTTGTGGTCTGGGCTGGATGTTTAACCCGCATCTGGAATCATGAAGAGGGTATTGGTTTCAAAACCCCAGACCTGGGCATCAGGACCTGCCCCGCCTTATACAAGCTGTGTGATCTTAGGTAAACAATCTAGACCTCAGCCTATCTATCTGTATCAATATGATATTTGACTCAGAGGGCTATGTGGTCAGCTGAACGAGACGAAGTCTTGCCTGTATGCACTACAGCACTGGGAAGGACATGCAGGTATCGAACATTACCAGAAAGTGCCCAGTTTTCTTATAGCTGGGTCACCAACATACGTGGAATTCCGAGGATGCTGCAAGATTTTGGCTACTGTTCCCAACATGCTATCTCTCAGTTTGCCTTTGCTGTTTCCACCATCCTTTTTGGTATTTTTCTATCCTCTGCCCTGGGTCGCAGCCAAGGCTAGGGTCTGTCCCCAGCATCTGAGCCTGGGACAAGTCCTATTCCAGGGGTCTTCTGAGTGGAGCTGCTGAAATGGAAGACAGTTTTGTTGATCCTAATTGCTTCTCCTAGCACAGCTTTGAGGTGTAATTTTTTTTAAAAAATCTGTTCCTTCTTTGGGTGAGAATGGGACCAGATTAAAGGGACAGAGATGTGTGCCTTGACAATGGTGGGAAGCTCTTAGCACACAGTATACATTCAAAAATGACCTGCCTTTCTTCAATAATCTGTTTTCACCTTTGTTTCGTCCAGGGTGCTTTCTTATTAGGACATCTTAACATTTATGGATGATTTTCCAGTCCTGAGGGGTTGTAAACAATTCTGAGATTTTTACAATGCTGGTATTTCTTGAAGTAAATTGATTCATTGACATAGATTCCTCCATCATTGTTTAGATTCTTTCTAGTCTGTACTTCTAATATCTGGGTGAATTTCCACTGATATGCAGAAAGCTGAAGATAAACAGACCCCCAAATTTACTGTGCTCCCAAAATTCTATTTTGTTTATAGGAAAACCTAAAACCCTTCATTCCTCTAGGGCTGTCATCTAAGAAAGTTCAATGCCAGTGACTGTAAGGGGATATATATATAAAACAATGTCAGCAATTCCGGAGCACTGCCCCACTGACAACACAAAAATGTCAGTAATGACATAAAGCTGTAGACAGAAACTAGTTTTATGTCAAGAAACCAACTATAGGGCTTCTGACTAAAATAGAAGAGGGCAGTCAAGTTCAGGACTCAGCCAGACACTCCCATCCACAGGCGAGGGGCGAGGGCACGGGCCGGGCTAGGGGCTTTGGAGTTGTTAGGGAAGTTCAATGAATTTACACATACAAAACCCTCAGGATGACGCCTAGCAAATAATAAGTAACATGTGCTGCCTGGTATTACTGCCATTATCATTAACTATCTTGATTGCATCTTTAAATAGGCTCTCATCTAAGTTTATACAATTTAAAATTAGCGGTACACACAATTCAACCTCCTCCTTCTCTTTCCTAACTTACTCATAATGTTGTTTTTTGGCTTGCTTGTTTGAAAAGCAGAGTCTCACCCTACGCTGTCTAGCCTGGCCTTGAACCCCTGGGTGCAAGCGATCCTCCTGTCTCAGACTCCTGAGTAGGCGCGCACCACCATACCTGGCTTTTGAGCCATAGATTTTGCGAAGCTGATTCCTTCTTCCTGGTTCCCATTTGCTATGACACAGGGCTGGGAGCACACAGGTCTGTGGGCTTTGTGTGGCCTGGAGCATCGGCCACCTGCTCCTCCCTCTTCTCCTGAGGAATCAGCTCAGCTGTCGGGCCAGGAAAGCAGCAGGGCCCCTTCGATTCTGCACCCATGTGTTTCTGCTTGCCCGGATTTCAGGCAAGGCTGAAGGCAGTCTGTTTCCAACGGCTCAGCTCTCAAGAGAGGCGGAAAACCTGCCTTCAAACATAGCTTGCCGCCTGTCCGGAGGTAGGAGCCCCCCTGCCCAAGGCTCTCTGATTATCAAACATGTCAGCAGTGTTCTCAGGCTCCTGTATAAAATAAGCAAACCAGTCCTCCGGGAAGACCTGAGGGGCTGCTTTGAACAAAGCAATGAACCTCGATGCATAAATGGATACACCCTCATTAGGCTGCAGAGGCCAGGACCCAAGGGGATGCTGACCCCCACGCAGGGATGCTGACCCCCACGCAGGGGTGCCGCTCCTCCGCAGGTGGCAGGGTCACAGGGAGGAGAGCGTCCTTCTCTGCCCCCTGCAGAGTCCTCCCCTCGCCTCCAGTGTCTTTATATTCTCCGGGTGATGCCTGCAGAATTTTTTCTTTCTTTCCTTTAATCTCCCTTTCCAAAGTAGTCTCGAGCCCCTGCCATGCGCCAGAGACTGTGCTTACTGACAGTTTCATAAGGAAGATTAAGACATGCTTCTTGCTTTCAAAAAAGTCACACATCAGTAGGAGAAACTAAAATGTAAAGAATTCTATAACACAATGCCAGGCTAAGTCTGGTTCCCGTTAACATTCTAATAGCACTTAGTATTCGCTTACTGTCACTTATCACAAGTTGGTAAATGTTCTTTTCTATTCCGTTAATGATAAGAACATCATCCATGCCCCAACCCCTCTATAGAGTAGGCTGTGACTCCTTGAGCTAATATATACTTCATAATTACTATATACCAGATACTGCTTTAAGTGCCTTATACGGATTAACTTTCAATCTTCACAACTGCTTTAAGAGGAATATACTAATATTCTCCTTTGACAAATGAGGAAACAGGCAGTAACGTGCCTCAGGTCACAAAGCTGGTAAGAGGCAGAGCCAGGTATCTGGACTTAAACCTGAGCACTCTGGCTTCAAATCTCTATTCTCAATTACTAAGCTCTGTATAAAAGGAAGACACCAACACCCTTCTCAAGGTGATAGATAAGTACGTGAGATAGTCTAGAAAGTCTTCCTCCTAAAAGTATTTGGTTTTGGCAATGTGGGGGGACTTCATTTGTCTGAAAAAAATCCATCCATATGGAGCCCCTTAGTCCTTAGAATCAAATCCAAGTAAGTGAGGGATTCTGGTGTATTCAAAATATGAAGGCCAGGAGAGGAGCAGAACAGGTGGCACTTGGGTCCGAATAAAAAAGGAATATTTACTGCAAAGCAAGTCTATATGTACCGGAAAGCACTGCTATCCTAAAAGCAGAGGGCAAAATATTGTCATACGTCTGACTTGCTCTAAAGTTGTAATTATGAAAGCCAAGAAAACTGATCAACCGTCTCCTGAAGGAAACTGCCTCCACAGCTTGGCGATGTGATTCCTTGATCCATGGCCACAGGCACGTCTCCAGCAGACTCTCTTTATCATCTCATCAATTAAAACAGCAAAGTGCTTATTAAAAATAAAAGCAAGTGGCCACTCGCACCACCTCATGCAGTTTTTGGGTCCTAGAGTTTTAAAAGTTGATTCCCACTTCCCCAACCCCCATCTGTGATGGTGTAGGGTGTCATCTTGGGAGCAGACAGGTCTGAGGGCTTCAGGCTCTGCCGCTAAAAGGCACCTGGCCACCTGCCTTTTATTTTTAATTTATGCATCTGTGTCATTCAGACACTTACTACATTTCTAAACTGTTTAATTGTTCTGTGCCTTTTAAAAGTACAACATAAAGTCTCTTTATCTCGATGTGTTAAATTCCTGTTTGTAGTTTAAATCGTGAAGTCCATGGTCTTGAACTTCACACCAGTTAGGTTTGGGCACATAATTTAGCTTCTTTTGGTCTCAGTTTACTTAGCTGCAAAATTAGGGGACTGAATTAGGGGATTTGTAAGCCTCTTCTATTCACCTCTAACATTTTGAGATTTGAGAATGTGTTAATAAGTCTTTTTGTATCTTTGTATGATGCCTTATTTCCATTCAACATTCAATGATGTTAGAAATATTCATGTTTGACTCCAGTTTAAATTCTTTCCAAGAGCATTTACTGTAACAAAAACCACTAAACTCACTTAGAGAATAAATTAGGAGTTAGGCTCTGTGTTCAACAAAGAAGTCCGATTCCCAGAGCATTAGTATGTACACAGGAGAGAGACATCTGTTGTAGAGATTGCTGGTGTTTACAAATACCAGTGGACCGTTTTTCTTCTGGGCACATGACTAGACCACATCTTGCAATTAGTTGAGACCATGTGTCTGAGTCTCAGGCAATGCAATGTGAACCTCCATGACATAGCCACGTCGAGGCCTAAAATATCAAAATTATCCTTCTTTCAGTCCTGGTTCTCCTTCCCCACTCACTAGCTAAGTGGATGGTATTCGAAAACTGGAGAGAAGGGCAGGGATGCAAGACAGAAGGAACCTGGGCTCCTGAATGACCACATGGAGCAGAACCCTTCTGTAGACCTCCGCTGTTTTGTCACATGAGAGAAAAAGAAACGCTGACTGTGTTAAAGCACTGAACTTTGGGCAATAGACCATCCTGACCTCTTAGATTGTTACCCAGGTAAAATTGGGTTTCAGTGAGCATCTGGTTCGATCCGGAAGAAAGGCAATCTTACAAAACGGTTAGTGTTTGTGGCAGGAAGAGAGAAGCATTTGTGGTGGCCATCTTGCAGCTCTCAGCCCTGCTTGTGCTGAGACACGACTGTCTGATGCCCTGTCCTGCCATGCGATGTTCTGGCTGCACTTCCAGCACCCCCTACAGCACCCTACTTCCTCCTCTTCCTACCCACCTTCTTTTGCGGTTCCCTAACACTCCACTGTCCACATTGCCTCTCTAGTAAGTGCGGTCTCGCTGTTCATTTATTTTTCTATTTATTCTGCTTTATAGTATTACTTTTAGATCATTTTCAGTTTTCTAATCTGTTACATTGTCAACTAATCTATCACCCAGTCAAAATGGAAAGCTGTTTAAGAGAAGAAACGCAGGTCGGGCGCGGTGGCTCATGCCTATAATCCCAGCACTTTGGGAGGCCAAAATGAGAGGATTGCCTGAGCCTGTGGTTTCGAGACCAGCTTGGACAACTTGATGAGGCCTCATCTCGGAAAAAAAATAAGAAAAAGAAAAAAAAGAGAGCGAGAGAAAAAACGTATTTGTGGATTTATTTCTCCTTGCAATTCTACTAGTTTTTGCTTCATGTATTTTTATATATCTATCTATCTATCTATCTATCTTTTATTTAAAGACAGAGTCTCACTCTGTTACCAAAGCCAGAGTGCAATGGAACAGTGATAGCTCACTGCAGCCTCAAACTCCCAGGTTAAAGTGATCTCCTGCTTCAGTCTCCCAAGTAGCTGGGACTGCAGGCATGTGCCACCATGCCCAACTATTTTTAAAAATTTTTTTATAGTGATAGGGTCTTGTTATTTTCCCAGACTGGTCTTGAACTTCTGACCTCAAGTAATCTTCTGGTCTTGGCCTCCAAAGTTCTGGGACTACAGGTGTGAGCCATCACACCCAATAGCTTAATGTATTTTGCAACTCTATCATCAAATGCGTATGTGTTGAAGATCGTCATACCTCTTGTTGGAATGCCCCTTTATATCATCATTCCTATCAATATTCTTTGTTCTGAAGTTTACTTTGCCTGGGTTCCTCTTCCCTGCTTCATGGCTCAGAAACTCCTTAAAGACAGTAAGCTGGGCAATTTCAGGCCTTACACCACTTGGGTTCTTATTTCTTGGGAATTATTGTCCTTTGTTGCCTGTTGCCTACTGCCTTAAAAAATGATAACTTCACATATTTTAGCCAGTTATTGATCGTTTCAGCCACAAGGGTAAATGTGGCCCTTGCTAAGCCATCTTGACGTGAAGTAAAGTCACTGAGTTCTTTTATACATCATCTCATTAGATCCTCACTGCACCGCTATGAAGTGAGTCTTCTTCTCCTCCCCCCCTTCCTCCTCCTCCTCTTCTTTCTCTTCCTCTTGCTCTCCTTCTCCTTCTTAGTTTTTTTCAGCTAAACACATTCAAAAAACAACAGATGTCGGTGAGGATGCAGAGTAAAGGGAGCATTCTTACACTGTTGGTGGGATTGCAAGTCAGTTTAATTCCTGTGGAAAGCAGTTTGAAGATATCTCAAAGAGCTAAAAATAGAGTTGTTACTCTACCCAGCAATCCCACAAACCACTCTACCAAAAAGATATCTGTACATGTATGTTCATGGCAGCACTGTCCGCCATAGAAAGAACATGGAACCAACCTTGGTGCCCAACAATGGTGGACTGGATAAAGGAAATGTGGTGCATATACACTTTGGAACACTACACAACCATAAAAAGGAAAAAAATCATGTCAATTGCAGCAACACAGAGGCAACTAGAGCCCATCATCCTGAGCAAATTACCACAGACACAGAAAACTGATTGCCATATGTTCTCCTTAATAAGTGGAGCTAAACACTGAATACACATAGACATGAGGATAAGAACAACAGACACTGGGCATTCTTTAAGTGGGGAGGAGGAAGGTAAGGCTGAAAACAACCCATGGGGCACCATGTCCACCACATGGATGACGGGTTCACAGAAGCACAAGTCTCACCATCACACAATATATCTGCTCATGTACCCCTTGAATCAAAATAGAAAATTAAAAATTTGTAAATGGGCAGTCTTCCCATCCAAATAAATATGTGACCTTTCCCCCCTCATTCTCAAGGCACTTTCTTTGTGCCTCTGCTATATCGTGCATAATAATAGGTCTTTTATCATCATTATTTTGGTGTTGACTAGTCCAGTCACATAATATAAGCTTATGAAAACAAAAAAAAGAAAAGAAATCTCAGTTTAAATAATTGATCTAAGTTTCTACCACTAGCAAAATCAATTGAAACAAAAGGTAAAGATTTGAATGACAGTCATACATATTTCCTGAAACAAAAATCAGGCTTATAGAGTAAGATTTTTTTAATACAGTAATTTATGCATTTATTTAACATAATAAATCTTACAAAGATGCTTTTGAAAGATCGAAATGCATTTAGGTTTATATGTAATGATTTGCCTTAACTGACAATAGTTGCAGTACATAAAATAAGGTCTCTCTCAGAAAATCTGGGCTACAAGTTCAAAGTATTTGATGGAAAAAGTGATGAAAATTTATAGCCAGTAGGACTGAACAAAAGATAAAAGCCAGCAACATTCATTTCGGGTAGAAACTGGACCTGTTGCCATATTTTTTAAATAACCTCCAAGCCAACAATACTGAAGCAAATGTTTTTAGTATTCAAGTGAGAGCTTAAGAGAAACAAACAACTAAAGTGTGTTTTTTTAACCTCCTATTTTCTTGTGCCTGTTTGAATGAAATGGAAGTAATAATCCAGAATGGCTTGGGAGGGACTGCCCAAAACAGATGACTCAATTGATGGCACAAAGATAGTTCTCAGGGCACAAATGCCTCCTTTTAGCAAATGTTCTACAATGGGTTGGATGGGAACAATGGGAAAGCTTGGTTCAAAGGTTCCCCCTTCTTCTAAAGTACCTATCATGGTGTCTGACACATCAGACACCCTAGTAAATTTGAGTTTCCTTCGCTTCTCTCCCGTCAGGGTAGGTCAGACCAAATACTGTCCCTGTCACAAAGGAGGCAGCAACTCCAGGTGGAACGAGGAGGCTTAATGTGTTTCTATCTTGGAGATCCTTCATTGACACTAATTAATCTCTCTTTCGAACTTGGAGGGTGAGCAAACCTCCTGTAAAATGGCAGCTCCTTAAATGGGATTTTAACTAATGTACAATAATTACTCTTATCATAACAGCATCTCTTTGCCACATTCAGGAGAGAGCCTCGCCTGTGTGCCATAAGTGGTGTGATTAGAGGGAGGAGTGTGTTTTTCCTGTCCTTTCATTCTCCAGCTGCCATTCAGCTGCATTCTGTGGGGACAGTGATTCTTGCCTTTCATGGAGCGCAGACGAAAACGCAGAGCCCCGGCGTTACCAGTGATTCTGCTATCCACCACAGCATCCTAGTCAACCCTATCTGGAAATATGGAATATCTCTGAGCTGAATAAAAACTTTTTTAAAAAAGAAAAATGTTGCCTGAAACAGAGAGAGAGAGAGAGAGAGTGTGTGAGCGAGAGAGCGCAGATGTGCAGAGTCGCTCTTGTGGACCCGACCTCTCGATAAAATGCTTTTTTCATTTTTTGAAATGCAAGGAGAATTTGCAGTCAAGCCACATGAACCCAAACTTAACTGCACAACAATCTGATGAGAGAGCTCAGGTTGCCCTTGGACACAACCCCAGAAAAGCATCTGCTGAGACCCAGTCTTTCTGCAACTTCCTGAAGCAGGACAGGCATGGGCTTTGGCATCAGATACACCTGGGTTCAAATCCTAACCAGTCAAGTGGGACCAGAGTCTCGAAGGCAGGGCTGCACAATAGTACCTTCTGCTGTAGCAGAAATGTTCTATATCTGAGCTGTCTAGTAGAACAACCACTGGCTACGTGTAGCTATGGAACACTTGAAATATGGCTGGTGACTCCGTGGAACTGAATTTCAATGAATATATATACATATGTATTCATTTATTCATTAAGATAGCCACATGGGGCCAGTGGCTACTCTGCTGAACAGCACACCTCTAAGATAACAGTGAGTTGTGGCATCTCGCACCGCCTACTGCTAAGAAAAAGTTGCCCTCCCAGCACTAAGTTTGCTTCGGTGGGTCCTAGAGATTTCCTACTCTGCCCTTGGGAACACCATTTAGCAGGAGACTCAGGAGGCTGCTGGTACAACATTGAATGCAGAGTAAAAGAGGCGGCAGCAAGCAGTGCGTTGGGGCTGTGGGCCCGCCCGCCCTCCCTCCCACTCAGGCTGCGCACTACCGGTGACCACGACCACAGCAGGTGAGATGCTGAGAAGAGGCCCGGGCAGGTTCCAGCATGAGAACGATCACAGTGTCTCCCAGAACTTGAGCGTGAGGCCATGGCTTCCGGAGCAGGAAACAACTTCCTATTTGAAAAAGCAATGTTTGCTGTTCGGCTGGACCCTAGGAGGAACTCAGTTCTGACACCAGTGACTGTGTGGCCAGAGATGTCCACCCTATGTTGGGTATCATTTGATCCACTGTGCCCTAAGTTTGAGAAGGCACAAGGCAATACAATATCCTGCGAGAATGCTGCCTTAGGGGTTAGGCCCACATGGTTCAAGAAGGTACAAGTAAATTTTTCAGAAGCAGGTCACTCAGGCTGCCAAGTCACCCAGCTTTGTTACACTAACATCTCTTCTAAAATTCCAACCTAGAGAGAGGGTTAAGATCACCAAAATGAGGCAGCGAGAGCGAGTTTCTCCTACAGAGTGAACCAAGAGAAGGAGAGTTTCCTCAGCACCGAGAGAAATGGATCTAGCAGCACGCCCCGCAAGTCTCCAAAGGAGTGAAAATAACTGCTAACAACAAAGGAGAAGGAAAAAAATCCACCGTCCTGGGCTAGAAATGACCAGACTCTTACCTGCGGGGAAGGGGAGCGATGGGAATTTGGGAGTTCTGTGCCCCCACTGCAAACTTGCAGGGCTCTCTGAGCCTTGTGGAACCCCAGTCCCTCACAGGAAACTGCCTTCCCCACAGCCAGGCTCTGTCATGGAGTGGTGCAGGAAAGAAGCTTTGAGCAGTGCCCGCCGCCATTCTCCAGGAACTCAACCCTTTCAGGGATGAGTGGCTGCTTTTTAGCCAGCTTGGGAGGGAACAGTCCTCAACAGCAAACTCTGAGGCTGCAGACAGTTCTGGCCGGGTGGACTGCCTAAGAACACCTGAGGCCCTGAGGCCAGCTGCACCTTGACATTTAGATTGAAGACTGCCTGACGCCAAGAGGAAAGTCAGGTGGGATATATTGCCACAGCAGCCTCTCCCTCCCCTTTTGAACTCTTCTGGGCCTGCTCTACACAATAGTGTTACCCCAGTGGCCTGGGACTCCTTCTTAATCCCCATTGGGACAGCTAAAAGTGCACACTTGTGGGGTGCTTCAGCTGCTTTCCTCTGCACTCCCCATGAAGGCTAAAAACAGAGAAAACTTGGGAAATTCCCAGAGCCTCGCTGTTGACCTAAACTGGCTGGGTATTTCCTTGGAGCTACACTCACCAAGGAGAAACCCTACAGTTACCATGGCAGCTGGCTTTCGCCCATAAGTGCCAATTCCTGGCCAGAGGTCAACAGTACAGCCAACCACATCAGAGACAACACCTCAGCTTCAGGGAAGGCCTGATCCCAAACACCAACTAACAACACTTTCAACACTTTGCAAGTCCCTCCGGCAACTCAGGATGTAGACAGCCAGCACAGGTACACAGCACATCTGACAACTGAGAAACTCGCTACACTAAGGTTATTCCTAGCCAAGGGAACCCTACAATGCCTACATCAGCACCCCCTGCCAAACTCAATAAGAAGAAATCCTCTACCCAAATGAGAAGGAACCACAAAAATAATTCTGAAAATATGAAAAAACAGAGTTCCTCCAGCAGCCCCAAAAGACCACACCACATCTTCAGCAATGAGCCCTAACTAAAATGAAATTTCTAAAATTTCAGACATAGAATTCAAAGAGTTGATGGTAAAATTGGTCAATAAGCTTCAGGAGAAAATTGGAAACCAACATTTAAAAAAAAGTTTAAAAACTGTTCAGGCTTAGATGAAAAATTATCCAACAAGATAGATACCTTAAAAAAAAAAAAAAAGACCAAATGAAAAAAGCATTTAGAAAATTACAAAACACAGTGAAAAGTTGTAATAGTAAACTAGAATAAGCAGAAGAAAGGATCTCAGAACTTGAAGACAAGGCTTTAATTCACCCAGACAACAATAAAGAAAAAATAATCAAAAGAATGGAACAAAGTCTCCAAGAAATGTGGGACTATTTTAAATGTCCAAACCTAGGAATCATAGATGTGTCTGAGGAGGAAAAAGAAAGTTACAGGTTTGGAAAACCTATTTGAGGAAATAATGGAGGAAAAATTCCCTGGCCTTGTCAGAGATCTAAACATCCAGATACAAGAAGCCCAAAGAATCTTCAAAAGACTGATTGTAAAAAAGGTCATCCCCAAAGCATATCATCATCTGGCTATGCAAAGTTAATGCGAAGGAATTTGAAGAGAGGTGAGAAAAAAAGCATCAAATAACTTACAAAGGTAGACTTATCAGACTAACAGACTTCTTAGAAGAAACCCTACAAGTCAAAAAGGATTGGATCCCATCTTCAATATCCTCAAACAGAATAACTGTCCAAGCCAATGTATCCTGCAAAACTAAGTTTCATAAATGGAGGAGAAAGGAAGTCCTTCACAGACAAGCAAACACTGAGGGAATTTGTTACCACTAGACCAGCTCTGCAAGAAATATTCAAAGGAGTTCTAAATACTGAAACAAAATGTAAAAACATCAGTTAAAAAAAATCCTGGAAATCATAAAGTTCACAGGTGTCATAGAACACCAACACAACAGAGAAAATAAATAAACAAAGCAATCAGATAACAACTAGTATGATAAATAGCCAAAGCTGTGCTCAGAGGAAAATTTATAGGATTTAAGGCCTACATTAACTACATGCTGTTAACTCTAAACATTGATGGTATCAGTGCCCTACTGAAAACATATAGACTGACACAATGGGTTAAAAAAAATAAATAACCCAAATATCTGCTGCCTTCAAGAAATTTAAATCACAAAGACTCTAAAAGACTCAAGATAAAGGAATGGGAAAAAATATGCATGTGCGTGGAAACTAAAATGAGCAGGAATAGCCATTCTCATATCAGATAAAACAAACTTTCAATTAACAAGAGCAAAAAAGATAAATATGGCTATTGTAAAATGATAAAGGTCTTAATCCAATGAGAAGATATAACCATATAAATATATAAGCACCTAACAACAGTGATCTCAGCTTGATAAAACTAATTCTACTAGACCTAAAAAAAGAGACAGATAGCAATATAACACTCCACTGGCAGCAATAGATAGATCATTAAGGCAGAAAGTCAACAAAGAAACACTGGAATTAAACAGGATTCTAGAGGAAATGGAACTCACAGATATCTACAGAACATTTCATCTCAAAACTACATAATATACGTTTTTCTCCTCAGCACATGGAACATGTTCCAAGATAAACTATAAGTCACAGATCAAGTCTCCATAAATTCAAAAAAATAAAAAACCTATCAAACACTATCTTAGACCACAATGGAATTAAACTAGAAATTAACTCCAAGAAGAACTTGCAAAACCAAACAAAGATATGGAAGTTAAATAATTTGCTTCTGAAGAATCCTTGGGTCAACAATAAAATCAAGATGGAAATTTTAAATTCCTTGAAACAAATGACAACAATGAAACAAGTTATTAAAACCTCTGGGTCAAGCCTGGCTCGGTGGCTCAACCTGTAATCCCGCACATTGGGAGGCTGAGGTGAGTGGATTGCCTGAGCCCGCGGGTTTGAGACTCACCTGGGCAACTTGGCGAGACCTCATCTCTACAATAAATCAAAAAATTAGCCGGGCGTGGTAGCGTGCACCTGTAGTTCCAGCTACGTGGAAGGCTGAGGTGGAAGGATCGCCGGAACCCAGCAGGTCGAGGTTGCGGTGGCCGGGAGAGGCCACTGCACTCCAGTCTGGGTGACAGAGTAAGACTCCAATTCAAAAAAGACAAAAACAGACCTCTGGGACAAAGCCAAAACTGGGCTCAGAGGAAAATTTATAGGACTACATTAATAAGACTGAAGGATCACATATCAACAACCTAACATCACACCTCAAGGAACTAGAAAAACATGAAAAAACCAAACCAAAAGCTACCAGAAGAAAAGAATATCAAAGACCAGAGTAGAACTAAATGAAGTTGAAATTTAAAAAAATACAAAGGATCAATGAAACAAAAATTTGGTTTGTTTTTTTTTTTCTTGAGTTGGGGTCTCACTCTGCTGCCTAGACTGGAGTGCAGTGGCCACTCCCAGCCACTGCAGCCTCGCCTGCTGGGCTCTGGCAATCCTTCCGCCTCAGCCTTCCAAGTAACTAGAACTACAGGCGTGTGCTACCACGCCCGGCTAAAAAATTTGGTTCTTTGAAAAGATAAACAAAATTGACAGAAAACAAGCTAGATTAATTAAGAAACAAAGAGAGAATATTTAAATTAGCTCAATAGGAAATGCAAAAGGAGACATTAGTACTGATATGATGGAAATTCAAAAGATCATCTGAGACTATTATGAACACCTCTACGGAAACAAACTAGACAAACTAGAGAAAATACATAAATTTATTGAAAGCATACAACCCCCAACCTTGAATCAGGAAGAAATAGAAGCCCTTACAGACCAATAATGAGACACGAAATTGAAATGGTAATTTGGAGTCTCTGAGACAAAAAAAAAAGTCCAGGACCTGATGGACTCACAGCTGAATTTTACCAGAACTTCAAAGGAAAAATGATATCCATTTTACCGAAGGTATGCCACAGACTGAAGAGGAGGAAATCCTCTCTAACTCGTTCTACGAGGCCATTATCACACTGATACCAGGAAAAGGCACAACAAAAAAAGGAAACTACAGACGAATATCCTTCATGAACATAGATGCAAAAACCAAACAGCAAACAGAATTCACATTAAAAAAATACACCATGACCAAGTGGGTTTAATCCCAGAGTTGCAAGGGTGGTTTGACATACTCAAGTCAATACACATCATTCACTACATAAACAGAATTAAGAACAAAAATCATATGATCATTTCAATAGATGCAGAAAAAGCATTTGATAAAATCCAGCATAACTTCATAATTAAAAAAAAAAAAACCCCTCGGCAATATAGGCACAAGGGGAACAGTCCTCAAAATAGTAAAATCTTTATATGACAAACCTGCAGTCAATGTCATCCTGAACAGAGAAAGGTTGTATGCATTCCACTTCAGGACTGGAACAAGGAAAGGATGCCCACTTTTTCCACTCCCATTCAACACAGTACTGGAAGTCCTAGCCAGAACCATCAAGCAAGAAAAAGAAATAAAAGGTATCCAAATTGGAAAAGAAAAAATCAAACTCTCTCTATGTCAACAATATCTAGAGAACCCTAAAAACTCGTCCAAAAGACTCCTTGACTTGATAAATGAATTTGGTAAAAGTTTCAAGATACAAAATCAACACACGCAAATCAATAGCACTGCTACACAAAAAAGGTAACCAAGCTGAAGACCAAACCAAGAACACACTTCCATTTGCAATAGCAGCCAGAAAGCTAAAATACCTAGGAATATATTTAACCAAGGAGGAAAAAGGTCTCTACAAGAGAACTATAAAACTCTGATAAAAAATTGTAGAGCACAAAAACAAATGGAAAAACATCCCGTTTTCATAGATTGTGAGAATCAACTTTGTTAAAATGAGCATATTACCAAAGTAACCTACAGATTCAGTGCAATACCAATCAAACTACCAACATCATTTTCACAGAATTAGAAAAAAAAATCCTAAAGTTCATACGGAACCAAAAATAGACAAAATAACCAAAGCAATCCTAAGTAAAATAACAAAGCTCTCAAGTCCAGTCACATTACCTGACTTCAAATTATACTACAAAGCTATAGTAACCAAAACAGCACGGTACTGGTACAAGAGCAGACACATGGACCAATGTGAATTCAGAAAGAAATTCAGAATAGAGAATTCAGAAAGAAACTCAAATACCTACCATTTGATCCATCAATCCCACTACTAAGTATTTTTCTAAGGAACAGAGGTTGTTATATAAAAAAGACATCCACCCCCGCATGTTCATCAAGCACAATTCACAATCGCAAAGATGTGGATTCAACCTAAATGTTCATCAACTGGTCAGTAGATAAAGAAAATATGGTATATATACACCATGGAATACTATGCAGTCACAAAATGAATGAAAATATGCCCTCTGCAGCAACATAGATGGAACTGGAGATCATCCTAAGTGAACTTACTCAAAAACAGAAAATCAAACTTCACATCTTCTCACTCAGATGTGAAGCTAAGTGGTCACAAGGATGGAAAAATAGACACTGGGGACAAGGGGAAACGGGTAGGGGGAAGAGGGTTAGGGTTCAGTAACTACTTATGGGCATACTTTTCACTATCTGGGGAATGGGCCACCTAGACCCAATCCCCACCCCTACACGATATGTTCATGTAACAAATAGGCAAGTGTACCACCTGAATCTAAAATTTAAAAGTAAATAGATAAAACTCAAACCTGTGGTCTCTAAGAGGTTTCTTCCAGCCAATATTCAGAGGAGGAAAGAACTTGGGCTTGGTTCACAGGTGGGTCAGTGCTGACTGAAAATGGGCAATTGTCATTACAGTCCCACTCAAGGGTGTTTCTAGAGGATGGTGGTGAAGGGTAATTCTCCTGGTGGGCAGGGCTGCTAGCGGGACACGTGACCATTCAGGTCGAGTGGAACGAGATGTGGTCTCACGTACAGACCTACGGAGATTCTAGTAAGTGGTGAAGGAGCCAGGAGGATCGACACTAGAAGACCAAGGGCAAGAAATTCTAGAGTAGAGTTATATGAGTGAAACTGTAGGACTGGGTACAGAGCATATAGATCCTTGTGTCTCGTATTAAAGCTCGTTAGAGTGCATTCCCTGCAGGCGAGGCTCTCAGCCATTAAGGGGACAGAATGACTCTTTCTGTGGATGTCGATTTGTCCCTTTCTTTGGCTATCACAGCTGATGAAATGGGCCAAGGGCAGGAATGAAGACAGTGAATGGGCCTCACCACATGGACTTCCTCTCACCAAGACTGATTGAGCAACCATCGTCGCGAATATCCAGTCTCCCAGCAGAAGAGACTAGTTCTGAGCCATCCATATGGCACCGTCCCCGGAGGCAACCTCAAGTCTAACAACCGGTCAGTGGCAACGGGCCACTTTCACCACGAGAAGGGCCATGATTTGGTCTAAATAAAGAAGAAATCGACTTTCGATATTAGCTTGCCTCCCTTGCACCTCCCTCCGCAACCCCATCCACTAGCTTACAGAACATCTGATCTCTCTGCCTTGCAGCCCATTCAATACTTCCTTGGAGTAAAATCCTTTGTATGGCAAAGGCTGTGCTACAATAGAAGCATGACTGAAGAACTTGTTGGCCTTTCTCTACACACTAAAGAGTGGCTGTTTTCCTTAGGATGTCATCTACGTGCTGACAAATGGTAAATTGCATGGTGGCCCCTTATCCTACATAGCAAGACTTCATAGATCTGGGAACCACAGGGTCAGAATAGAATTGGGATCTCTCAGCCGGGCTCAGTGGCTCAGCCTGTAATCCCGCGCCTTTGGGAGGCTGAGGTGAGTAGATTACCTGAGCCCATGGGTTCGAGACCCGCCTGGGCAACTGGGTGAGACCTCATCTCTACAATAAATCAAAATGAGCCGGGCGTGGTAGCACGCGCCTGTAGTTCCAGCTACTCGGAAGGCTGAGGCGAAAGGATCGCCGGAGCCCAGCAGGTCGAGGCTGCGGTGGCCGGGAGCGGCCACGGCACTCCAGTCTGGGCGACAGAGTGAGACTCCGACTCAAAAAAAAAAAAAAAAAAAAAAAAGACTTGGGGTCTCTCACCATCACGTCTAAAACTCACAGAATCTGTACTTTCCAATGTGAGATTCCACAAAGTTAGAGACGCTGGTTCTGGGTGATTGGATGGCAGAGTGGAATGGGGAAAGCTGTCAGATGACTCAGAAAGGTTCCTACCAAACTTAAAGCTGTGACTTACTGTTTACTTACATCTCCTTATAGTGGGAGCCAACAGACAAAGGCAGTTATCAAGATCATGTCAGGAATAACTAATCTTGATTTTTATAAGAAAGAATCCAGAATTGCTACTATACAATAGGGATGGAAAAGAAGATGTCAGGAACCCAGGAATTCACAGCGCTCTCTCTTCATAGTGTGAAGCCTAGAAAATGATCAATTGTAGCAGCCAGAGCCTGACTAGGGCAAGGCAACTATGAATACCTAACCTCAGAGATTAGGATCCTTGTTATCCAGGCAGGAAAACAACGGAAGATGAGGGAACCTAGAATAGGTGGTGAAGAAAGGAGATGGTGAATTCCTAATACAGTCTTGGGATCAGTTGCAGCAACAGGAATTATAGCTTTACTCACTCTTGACTTAACTCTTTTCAGAGATCACAGCTAGTGACCACCTTGAGGGGGACTCTTCAGTTGATTGGCCCTCCCTGGTGGGAAAGAAGGGACCGCATGCTGTGCACACACACACAAACACACACACTTGCACGCACACACACGAGGTTTCTTTCTATAGTACGGCAGCAGATGAATGGGTGTGAATCGTGCAAGAGGTGGACTGTGTCGTCCACAGCCTCATCTGCAGCCTACGGCTGCTTCAGATTCCCTCGGCGTCATCTGCTTCTGTCATTGTCGCATTTGCCCCAGCACCAGCAGGCACTGCCCTGACAAACGTCGGTTAGACTCTGACTAATTCCACGCAGGCACCACCTGGCAGCACCTCTCACCTGCCTGCACTAGGCACCTTTTGCCTCCTCCCCAGTCAATGGTGAGGGATGCGATGACATGGGACCTGGCAATACCACACAGGCATGGCCCAAACGTGTCAAAGAATTCGTGTCCAAGGGAGGAGACATTTGACCTATGAGAAATGGGAGATCATGGATGCATTCTCCCCACTTCTTCCCACAGGAGGACTGCCTTGAGAAGCAGTTGTTTTTACAGTCTCCCAGAGGAAAGGTCAGGTAACAGTCTCACTTCATGTGTTTGGCCAGCTTGGTAATGCGTCCTTTTATCAGTTCCTCCCTGCTTTCTCTACTTTGTCCTCTTTCTTTCTTGGCCTTGCTGCAAAGGGTCAGAAAAACCTAGGTCAAGAGAAAATGGAATTACTGAGATTTTCCTGAAAAAACTACCTAACCCAGGTGGATAAAAGGAGGTCTGCGTTTAAGCATCCCATGAAGAACAGTTAATATGCATCTCTCACCACTTCAGAAGGTCAGCCCATAACTCTGGCTTGCTGGCTGGCTGTCAATTCCTACTCATCCATTCTTTAGACCTGATCCAAGTCCTTTGGCCACAGGCCAGCAGATACATAGAAGTACCCAGAAAAGGAGAGGGTCACCGAGAAAAGGAAAGTATACAGACTAAGCACTGTGCTCTATGCTTCCTGTTCTCTGTGTGTTAGTTAAGCTACACAGGAAAGTATCATGAGCTCTGCTTTGCCGAGGAAGGGATGGCAGTTCAGGCCAACACCAATTACTAAGTGGCTGGGATTCAAACTCTGGCTTTTGTTTTTTAGGTTAATGCAATTTCTGTAAACTATTTTTTGTGGTTTGTTAGTTTGTTTAATTGAGAACCAGAGTTATATTCAAATATTACTGTTTGTGAGCTCATTTAAGGAAAGAAAGGTTGGCTTCCTGGGAGAAAAAACACACACACACACACACACACACACACACACACACACACACCACACACACATAAACTGTCTTGGCAAAAGCAGAAGTTAAATACAGTTATAGGTAAAAGAGGAAAACAAGAAGAAATGGAAGTCAGGTGTGGTGGCTCACTCCTGTTATTCCAAAATTTTGAGAGGCTGAGACCAAAGGATCATTTGTGCCTAGGAACCAGCCTAGGCTACATAGAAAGGACTTGTCACTATAAAAATTAAAAAATTAGCCAGTCATGGTGGCCCACACCTGTAGTCCCAGATACTGGGAGGGTCAAAGCTGCAGTGAGCTACGATTGGGCCACTCCCCTCCTGGCTGAGTGACAGAGTAAAACCTTGACTCAAAAAAAAAAAAAAAAAAAAAGGGAACAGAGAAAGTCAGAATAATATTGGGTTACATTTGACCAGACCAATGGTTTACAAGTAGTGTGAATGGCACACATATGTGTCAAAAATAATTGTGGGTGTGTTATGAATTTGTGGTCAATATACCCAATGCATTTTGGCTGTAACTAAAAACGTTTTATTCATCAGTACCTAGCAGATTAAGCACTGGATTCAGGGGGTGGTACAACATGCTATAGGGCAGAGAAAAATTTGTTGTGAACGAGAAAGGACTGTATCACAGGTTCCATCGGATACCAAAGAAAGAAGCGTTTACTGGAACTCTTGAGAACATTGTCTTCTGTGTATACAAGACAGAGCAGTTAGGGCTAGGGTAGTCAATATTTCTATCAAATAGCAACAGTGTTGCTGAGAGACCAAGGGAATACTGGACAAACATTAAAATGTGAAACAATATCATTTTCATCATTCACAATGGCTAGTAGTGACTGCTAACTTGTTTACTGCTGTTACGGGAGTCTTTTAATCCTTTCAAGTTAATGCCATTAAAAATACTAAAATACTACACTTGATCTTAGCCAAAAGGCCTGGGCAACTTGGCGAGATCTCATCTCTACAATAAATCAAAAATTAGCCGGACGTGGTAGCGCGTGCCTGTAGTTCCAGCTACTTGGAAGGCTGAGGTGGAAGGATCGCCGGAGCCCAGCAGGTCAAGGCTGCGGTGACTGGGAGCGGCCACTGCACTCCAGTCTGGGCGACAGAGTGAGACTCCAACTCAAAATATATATATATATACTAAAATACTGTTAGCGCCGGGTGCAGTGGCTCATGCCTGTAATCCCAGCACTTTGGGAGGTGGAGGCAAGAGGATTGCCTCAGCCCGGGGTTTGAGAACAGCCTGGGCAATTTGGCAAGACCTCATCTCTACAATACATAAATTTAAAAAAGAAATCAGCTGGGCGTGGTGGCACATGCCTGTGGTTCCATCTACTTGGAAGGCTGAGGCAGAAGGATCACCTGAGCCCAGCAGATCAAGGCTGCGGTGGCCATGAGCGTGCCACTGCACTCCAGTCTGGGCGACAAAGTAAAACTCCAACTCCAAAAAAAATTGCCATTAGCATGAAAGGTGTAAGAACCAACCAAGAAACCAAGAGACTTGATCAGATTTGTCACTCTACCTAAGCTGAAAGAAAATGGAATGTCTGCTTTTTTTTTTTTTTTT